>NW_027325357.1:2220000-2430000 GCF_036924035.1 Leuresthes tenuis | reverse complement strand
ATAATGATCCCATCGTGTGAAATGCATTTAAAACATAATTTATCCTCCACTTAACCACTAAAAAGAGCAAACCACCAGTACCAAATCTCAGTGAATATGAAGCAGTTATCCATGCTGAAATGGAGCGTTTTTGCCCGGTTGGTGGACCTGCAGAAGGTGAGACTGAGACACTCTGAGCTGCTCAGTGACGGAGCATAAAGAGGGAATGCAAATGTCAAATGTTAATGAGATTAGAAAAGGCAAAGGAAGACTTGAAAAGAGGTGAAGCATCGGAACGTAGGGGTACAGATTCCCTCTGATGTATCCCAACTATCATATCTGAGCTCTAATGATTCTCCCTGGATGAAGGAAAGAGACTAAAGAGAGATCAAGGGAGCTGCGGGGGTGAGGAAGGGGGAGTGCAGGAGAGTGAAAAGGAAGAAGAGAAAGTGAAACTGCATGAATGCAGACACTCATCCTGTGTTTAGGATAAGTTTAGCATCATGAGGGGGCATCTAATGAAGAGGCTGGCTCTGATTACATCCTGGTTTCATTCAGAGAAAACTATAGATTCAACTCCGAAGCTCAACTTCCAGGCAGCAAAAAAGGTGAAAGTTCTGTTTAGATTTCATTAAACCATCTGCAGAGAGAGAGCCGTGACTTTAATCAACCTGGTGACAATCGTTTTATTTACGCAGATGGAACAAACTGCACCTTTATCCAGCATGACTTTCACATGAATTCACGTCAGTGGGGGGTCTCCTTCACGCCTTCTGTGGATGTTCTGCAGAGGGGGCTTTGGGATGTGAAAGATCACATTTTAAAGGGTCACTTTTAAGGAAAGCTTTGATGTTTTCACAACTTTAACCAAGTAAAATAGTCCAATTCAAGCCAATTGGAATTCAATTCATTGTAATCATAATCCAATTAATTCATATGGAGCCAATTCAAAAATAATATCCGAGCTAAGGAAACCAACAGATTGGACCGAAACTTGTCTTCAGTCCAATCTCCCGTCCTGAGCCTGAGGGACTGTGGAAAGGAACGACTCCCTTTAACAGGAAGAAACCTCTGGCAGAACCAGAACCAGGAAGAAACCTCTGGCAGAACCAGAACCGGGAAGAAACCTCTGCCAGAACCAGAACCGGGAAGGAACCTCTGGAAGAACCAGAACCAGGAAGAAACCTCTGGAAGAACCAGGAAGAAACCTCTGGCAGAACCAGAACCAGGAAGAAACCTCTGGCAGAACCAGAACCAGGAAGAAACCTCTGGCAGAACCAGAACCAGGAAGAAACCTCTGGCAGAACCAGGAAGAAACCTCTGGCAGAACCAGAACCAGGAAGAAACCTCTGGCAGAACCAGAACCAGGAAGAAACCTCTGGCAGAACCAGGAAGAAACCTCTGGCAGAACCAGAACCAGGAAGAAACCTCTGGCAGAACCAGGCTCAGGAAGAAACCTCTGGCAGAACCAGAACCAGGAAGAAACCTCTGGCAGAACCAGGAAGAAACCTCTGGCAGAACCAGGAAGAAACCTCTGGCAGAACCAGAACAGGAAGAAACCTCTGGCAGAACCAGGAAGAAACCTCTGGCAGAACCAGACTCAGGAAGAAACCTCTGGCAGAACCAGAACCAGGAAGAGTGGTCGTCGCCCTCCAAGGTTTGGGATGTGAAAGATCACATTTTAAAGGGTCACTTTTAAGGAAAACTTTGATGTTTTCACAACTTTAACCAAGTATATTTTAATTTCAAATACCTGATTCCCCTGAAAATGTGAAAAAGACTTCCAGACGCTCTCTTATCTCATTCATGCCTGTTGCATTAATGCGTTTATTAAGTTTCCAAAGGAAGGAAATCTCTCTTTGACTCCCACACCATGAAAATAAAGCATTTTTAATCATACTTAAAAAGAGTGCCTGGCAGTGTTTTTACATTCAGGTTCATGCCTCCCCATCCAAAGAGCCTTTACCATGATTATCAGGAGGAATCCAACACAAACAGTTTCATTTCGTTAAATAATCACTTGAACGCGGAGGCGGCACATTGTGATTGAAATAAAATGACACCATGGAAACACTGCAAATAAAAAGATAATTTACAGATTTCTCATGGTGGCAACAGGATTTCTGTCAGAACAATGAATAAATGAAGAAGTATCCAGCCTCTTTTTGATGGTGAAGGTGTGGCAACAACGCCTGAGTTTGACTCCTCAGAGCAGATGTTACAGTTTCCTGTTTTTCACGTGTTTGGTTTGGTTTAAAGGGCAACTCCGGTATGTTTAAACCTTATTTCTGGCATGAAATACGTTCATCTGCTCACTGAGAACAGTTTGGTGAAAGTCGGCGTCCTTCAGAAGATATTTAGATAACTGGAGATCCATATAACGGAGAGAACGGGGCTTAGAGGATGCAGCCTCTAAATAAGGCATTATCTGTCTTTATTTCACCAATACTTTAAGAAGAATGAATGAATGAACGTGTGCTATAGCTCTGTTAGCTCATAGCTGCTGTTATGTGGCTACTTGCAGCTAAAGGAGAGCTAACGGAGGGATTTCTACACAGGCACTCTACTGGGCCCACTTCATCCACACGCCCCCCTGCAGCTCAGCTCATTCACTCCGGTAAGAACGTCCATCTTACTCAAAGTTGTCGTTCACGTTGTCAAAATCTGATAAATATCCTGCCATGTTGCACAAAACTATCAGCAGCAAACTCTGTGTGAAGTTAGCCGACTGTCACAGAGCACGGAGTGAATAAACTGTGCTGCAGGGGGGCGTGTGGATGAAGTGGTCCCAGTAGAGTGCCTGTGTAGAAATCCCTCCGTTAATGAACTTGTTCTATAGCTCTGTTAGCTCATAGCTGCTGTTATGTGGCTACTTGCAGCTATAGGAGAGCTAACGGAGGGAGTTCCACACGGGCACTCTACTGGGACCACTTCATCGATGTTTTTATGTTTTAAAGTCTACAGCCACTGACTCAGCTGTATGTTTGTCCCTCAGTGGGTGGAACCCAGGTAACTCACCTGTCTGATGACATCACTTACATTCTGTCCTCATAGAGGACTCATTAGGGGACGGGGGGGCATTTTAAAGCAAACCTTTATTGGTCATAAAAACTGACAGAAACTGACATAAATCTGAGTTTTATTTCCCCCTGAATCCATCAACAGGAGCATCGAATGCATCTGAAACTCTGAATAATCTTTAATATGATAATTGTGTGTGAACATTACCTTCTTAAAGAGAAAAAACGTTATTTCAGAGGGATTCTGTTGTTGCTCGTGTGAAAATATTTCAAAATGGTTCAGATTGAAGGGAAGTTTCAAACAGAGTTCTTGTAGATATTTAACTGATTAATTCTAAAATCCTTCACCTCGGGCTGAAAAAGAGACATTTGGGGAGTGTTTCTTATTCTTATAACGCAGCAGGGGTTCTCAACAGGTAAGAAAAGAACAATAAACAGGTTTCCGTCCAACATTCATGTGGCTAAACGCTGCAGGAAGGAGGTGAAGACAGGTGGCAGTGAAGCAGTAAATGTTTTCTTTAATAAAAGACTTAAAGGCTCAGCTGAGGCAGAAATTCAAAGAGTCAAACAGAAACAAGGACGGATGAACCAACTTAGTGCTCAACAGAGAATCCAGACTACAGTCACATCTTGGTTGATGAGCTGAGTGACAACAGGTGGGTGATTAACAGCAAACAGGTGTGAATGAGACCAGGCAGAAGACCGAGATGACTGAGGACAACAGAATCTAACACCGAGGACAGAAAAGTACGACAGAATAGAGAATAAAGCTCAAGCAAAATACCAAGAATATAGAACAAAAGCTAAAGCAAGCCTCTGAGAAACCAGAAGACCCAAACACACAGAGACCTGGGAGTTTGCTGGCAGAGCCGAGCTCCTAAACAGAGATGAAAAGGCAGCTAACTTTACCAAATGCTTAAAAAGATGGATAGAAACTATTCGAAATTCCACCGGGATCGCAGCCCGTTGCCAAGAGCAGAGGAAGATTGTGGAGCCCGGCCAGAAAAAGAGCAAACAGAGGTCCCGAGAGTCCCAAAAGCAGCAAAGTCTCCGCTGTGCTCACTTTGTGGCTCAACATGCAAAACTCTGGTACCGAGTAATGAGAGCTTCACAGAACATATAGATGCTAAGGATTCAGCCGGAGATATTCTCAGTGATGCGTATCAGGCTCGCTGCTCACATCTAGTTCAGTCCGAGGCAGAAGCTGCAGGGATTTTACTGTTAACTTGGACTGAGCCGGCCCAAGCATCAGCGTCTTCCACAAGCCTGGAACAAAATGTTTGCTCATCGGGGAAGTTTATTAATTCAATTCAATTCAATTCAATTCAGTTTTATTTATAAAGCGCCAGATTACAACAATTGTCATCTCAAGGCACTTAAGTAATAAAGTCCAATTCAAGCCAATTGGAATTCAATTCATTGTAATCATAATCCAATTAATTCATATGGAGCCAATTCAAAAATAATATCCGAGCTAAGGAAACCAACAGATTGGACCGAAACTTGTCTTCAGTCCAATCTCCCGTCCTGAGCCTGAGGGACTGTGGAAAGGAACGACTCCCTTTAACAGGAAGAAACCTCTGGCAGAACCAGAACCAGGAAGAAACCTCTGGCAGAACCAGAACCAGGAAGAAACCTCTGGCAGAACCAGAACCAGGAAGAAACCTCTGGAAGAACCAGAACCAGGAAGGAACCTCTGGCAGAACCAGAACCAGGAAGAAACCTCTGGCAGAACCAGAACCAGGAAGAAACCTCTGGCAGAACCAGAACCGGGAAGAAACCTCTGGCAGAACCAGGAAGAAACCTCTGGCAGAACCAGACCAGGAAGAAACCTCTGGCAGAACCAGAACCAGGAAGAAACCTCTGGCAGAACCAGAACCAGGAAGAAACCTCTGGCAGAACCAGGAAGAAACCTCTGGCAGAACCAGAACCAAGAAGAAACCTCTGGCAGAACCAGAACCAGGAAGAAACCTCTGGCAGAACCAGACTCAGGAAGAAACCTCTGGCAGAACCAGGACCAGGAAGAAACCTCTGGCAGAACCAGAACCAGGAAGAAACCTCTGGCAGAACCAGAACCAGAACCAGGAAGAAACCTCTGGCAGAACCAGAACCAGGAAGAAACCTCTGGCAGAACCAGGAAGAAACCTCTGGCAGAACCAGAACCAGGAAGGGTGGCCATCCGCCTCGACCAGCTGGGGTTTGAGAAGACAGAAAAGAGGGAAAAGAGGGGGGAAAACAGTTAGGGCAGGGAGACAGCAGCACACCAAGACACTCCAGGTGTGCCCTCACCTGGCCACACATAGCAGTAACTACAACAGATACGGTTATCAAGAGTAGAAATGGACGCAGATGTGATTCAGAGATGCCAACTTCTGACTTGAAGACTGTGACAGAAGTGGGTGTAGATCTCTCATGCTTTATTATGTTAATGTATGACTTATTCTAGTGCTCCTCCTGCTGTGTATCAACATTTATTTCCCAGTTGTGACACCTACTTTAAAGAAGAAGTGTGTCTGTTGCGCCTCAAGCGCTGGAATAAACAGTTCTGGCTCTGTTTTGACATCCCAGTTTGTTTGTGCAGTGACTGATGCCACAAGCGTAATCAGCACTCAAGTCTCCCACTTACAGAAATAACTTCCGTCATGTTTTCACAAAACATTTAGTAGCCTAAACCGGCTGAAGGTGGCACACGGTCAGATGTAAATAACATCCCCAGGGGTGCTGCTCATGTGGGATCTTGAAACAATCGGGGCTTAGTCCAGTCCAGTCTTTGGATTTCCAAAGTTATTTTCAGGTTATTTAAGAGTGAAATGAAGCTAAGAGGTGCTGTACAAGTCATCTGCAGAGGCTGGGTGTTGCAGCCTGGGTAATCTCAGCTCTTATTTAACATTTTTAATCATGCATCAGGAATAAAACACGAAGAACAACTGAGAGCTGCAGAAACCACAATGTAATCACATTCCTAACTCTTTGGTTTTATCATGATTCCAGCTTGTTATTTATTGACCAATTTTAGACGCAGACTGAACCAAGGAGGCTGAACACAAGGTTAAAATAGGTTTTTATGAATGATGCCTGCTCTGATCATGTGGGATCTTGAAACAATCAGTCCAGGCTTTGGATTTCCAAAGTTATTTTCAGGTTATTTAAGAGTGAAATGAAGCTAAGAGGTGCTGTACAAGTCATCTGCAGAGGCTGGGTGTTGCAGCCTGGGTAATCTCAGCTCTTATTCAACATTTTTAATCATGCATCAGGAATAAAACACGAAGAACAACTGAGAGCTGCAGAAACCACAATGTAATCACATTCCTAACTCTTTGGTTTTATCATTATTCCAGCTTGTTATTTATTGACCAATTTTAGACGCAGACTGAACCAAGGAGGCTGAACACAAGGTTAAAATAGGTTTTTATGAATGATGCCTGCTCTGCTCATGTGGGATCTTGAAACAATCGGGGCTTAGTCCAGTCCAGGCTTAGGATTTCCAAAGTTATTTTCAGGTTTTTTAAGGGTGAAATGAAGCTAAGAGGTGCTGTACAAGTCATCTGCAGAGGCTGGGTGTTGCAGCCTGGGTAATCTCAGCTCTTATTCAACATTTTTAATCATGCATCAGGAATAAAACACGAAGAACAACTGAGAGCTGCAGAAACCACAATGTAATCACATTCCTAACTCTTTGGTTTTATCATGATTCCAGCTTGTTATTTATTGACCAAAGACTGAACCAAGGAGGCTGAACACAAGGTTAAAATAGGTTTTTATGAATGATGCCTGCTCTGACAGCTTCTCACACTGAATATTTTGAATAATTTTGTCATTTTAAGGTTATTATTGCTGTGGATTGATGGACTGAGGCTGTGGGACCCGAATGATGGTGAATTGGACCTGATAAAGAACAAAGGAGCAAACATATCGAGGGGAACTAATGAGGAAGTGACTACAGCTGTGTCTGACTGACGATGAACAGGTGAGCTGAGGACCAAACTGATCCAGAAAATTAGAAACTGAACTCAGATCAAGACCGAGAAAATAACTAAACAGGAAACTGGAGGAATACAAGTTCATTAACAAAAATACCAACAGAATAAACACATGAATCTAAACTAGGGAAAGAAACCAAAACAGAATCTAAATGCTAATAAACCAGGAAACAGTCTCACAAAAGAGACTAAAGGCTAACAGAAAACACACAAGGACAAAATAAATAAGTAAACAGCTCACAGAAACCAAACCAGAGCAAAGGTCACGGAGAAGAAATCAAGAGACTAAACAGAGCAAAGAGTAAAGTAGAATTTAAAGGCCAATAACTGAAAACATTTCAAATCAAACACTGAAAAAACTAAACATAAATCATGAACTGAAAACAGAAAATCCACAAACTCTAACCTTTCAAGAGCTGAGCCGGACGAGCTGATGTCTGGTTTCAGGTTGTGTGAAACAGCTGCTGCTTGTATGAAATAAAGACAAATTAAACATAATTTACTGCTTAAGTAAACATGTAATTTCATTATTTCTGGGGGAATTATACGGGCCGGCAGTAGAGCTGTTTTTGATATTTCTGGCATTGTGAAATCTGGAGCTGTTTAGGAAACATTTGGGGCTGCATCTTTGGACGCCTCCGTCCCAAAAACACATGACTGGGGTGAAACCTGAGGACCGCCAGTGCTGAAACTCACCAGGTCATCTCTTTAAAGACAAAAAACAATGCAAAAAAGGCTGCAGCAGCACACCTGTGCACGGTCAGAGGAGAAGCTGCAGCAGCAGCACACCTGTGCACGGTCAGAGGAGAAGCTGCAGCAGCAGCACACCTGTGCACGGTCAGAGGAGCAGCTGCAGCAGCAGCACACCTGTGCACGGTCAGAGGAGAAGCTGCAGCAGCAGCACACCTGTGCACGGTCAGAGGAGAAGCTGCAGCACACCTGTGCACGGTCAGAGGAGAAGCTGCAGCAGCACACCTGTGCACGGTCAGAGGAGAAGCTGCAGCAGCAGCACACCTGTGCACGGTCAGAGGAGAAGCTGCAGCATCAGCACACCTGTGCACGGTCAGAGGAGAAGCTGCAGCAGCAGCACACCTGTGCACGGTCAGAGGAGAAGCTGAAGCACACCTGTGCACGGTCAGAGGAGAAGCTGCAGCAGCAGCACACCTGTGCACGGTCAGAGGAGAAGCTGCAGCATCACACCTGTGCACGGTCAGAGGAGAAGCTGCAGCATCACACCTGTGCACGGTCAGAGGAGAAGCTGCAGCACACCTGTGCACGGTCAGAGGAGAAGCTGCAGCACACCTGTGCACGGTCAGAGGAGAAGCTGCAGCAGCACACCTGTGCACGGTCAGAGGAGAAGCTGCAGCAGCAGCACACCTGTGCACGGTCAGAGGAGAAGCTGCAGCATCAGCACACCTGTGCACGGTCAGAGGAGAAGCTGCAGCAGCAGCACACCTGTGCACGGTCAGAGGAGAAGCTGCAGCATCACACCTGTGCACGGTCAGAGGAGAAGCTGCAGCATCACACCTGTGCACGGTCAGAGGAGAAGCTGCAGCAGCAGCACACCTGTGCACGGTCAGAGGAGAAGCTGCAGCACACCTGCCTGACACACCTTTGATAAGTCAGCAGCACACTGTTCTGGTGTCAGAATAATCCAAATGTTGTCCTAATTGTTCTGAAAACCTTAATTGTGCTGTGAAGTCCCAGTTCTGCAATGGTCAGTCATCAGTTTTTTTTTTAGTCTCATGCTCAATATTTACAAGTCGGCTGCCCTGTTTGATCCCGGCTGATCCTGCAGCTTGAACATAGAACCTCTAACCTGAGGTTAGGAGCATCAAGCCAAGCAGGAACACTTTTGTGTGAACCACATCCATGTTGTTGGTCTCTGTTTCGGGTGTTTTCTGTTATGGCAAACAAACGATGTTTAAAAGATGGCTACATATGCACAAGCGTTATCGAAAGATGGAGGAAAAGTCTAAGTTTCTGTTGTCCTATGAATCCTTGAATGCTTCTGTGGTGACATGTATTCTCTCTGAATGTGTTAATAAACTTCTCCTCAGGAAAGGCAAAGACTAGCCTGACTTCTCTGGTTTTTAGCTAGTGCTAACTAGCATTAGCATGTCCCGTTATGGCTTGAGGCCTTAATACATGAAGGTCTGCGCCAACCGAAATAATGCACAGCTTCTGTGAACTACTTTTCATGTACTGCATAACAAATCTGGAGTTTGACCAACCATAGCAGACTTATATTGAACAGCTTTGGTTCGGGTTTGGAAACACATCCTCCTTACAAACGTGTTGAATATTTCTGTGATGAAAAGTGATGAATCAGCAGCATAAACTGTAAAAAAAACAACAGGAAAACGCGTATTATTCGATAGATTATCAACAAAATCCGTGAACCTAGTTCAGAATTGGAGGGAAAAAAGCCATGTTGCCCTGGTCTCATCCTAAAACTGTCTCATGTACATCAATAGTGAGTTTTTAGGGGTTTAAATCCAGTGCAGAGAGCTTCTGAGTTGGTTGGTTTGGATGATTTTCATGGTGTGAGAAGCCCGATTGTCACCTGAAGGACGAGATTTGGACAAACAAATCTCCACCTTTCCTCCCGTGACAACAGCTGTGAGGTGTCGCCACACCTGGAGCGGGACTCCTCAGAGAACTATGAAGCAGTAGCTGCGCTCATTTCACACATTTCTATGAGAAAACAGTCAATTAAAGTGAAAAAGAAGGAACTGTAAAGTGAAACAACGTCAGAAAAATGCTATGATAAAAACTTCACTTGTAAAACACCTTTTGAAAAGAGTTTAGAAAGTGCTCTGACCAGGTAGAAGAAATAATTACAATTTAAGACGAGAATAAAAACTGAATAAAAGTACATTAATTAGAAAAAACGTTTGAGATGTTAAAAACAATTAAAATAAATAAATGGATTAATAAAGGATAAGGTCGAGCTCTAAGAAGTCACTGCGTCTGAAGCCTTGCTTCCCTGCACAGGTCCAAATTCGAGGGGTTCTGACAGCGAATGCAGTGCAAAATAAAGGTCAGGACAGGAGCTGAACTCAGGTCTCCTGGTTGCCAGGCCTTGGTTATGGTCTGCCACCATCATCTCGAGTTCCTATATCAGTTTTCCTCCCCCCCACCTCTTAAAACTACGCAGTGGTCTAAGAACATAAATCAATACATTTTGTGATGGCGCAGCAACAGTCCAGCCTCTCCCATTACACACACAGTGCCCGCCTCAGCGCTCTTTACAGAGACGTTTATTGCAGCCACGTTGTCAGGTAAATACACATAAAGTCGCCCGGCTAGTGAGCCGAACACATTACCAACACAAGAATAATTAAACACGGATACAGGGCGCCGGCGCCGGCTGGCACTCGGTATCCTCCTCGGGTTTAGCTGGCTGCTGTTTGGCTGTCCAAAGCCCAACTGCAGACAAAGAGGGGAGTGATTAATGATGCCTCACAGCTGCAATAATCAGACTCACCTGGCACTGTTCGCTGAACCTTTGTCCCTCCTTTCTGCCCTAAAGCTGAGCCACAACCATAGTTTTAATGAATTATTTTCCACTGATTTCCGATCTGCAGATTTTACATGATGATTAAAACTGAAAGTTGTCCAAAAACTAAGAATTAAGGTCCATCCCATTATCAAATAAACAATATCATAAAAGCAGGTTTTCCTCCTAAAGCTGTAATGAGGGATGAATCATCACACCTCACACATTTACACCTCTCACTGTTTTTTAATTTCCATAAAAATACAAATTAATAACACGGTCTGGATGGTAAATACCAACACTGAGGGGAAAATGAAGCAGTAAGCTGCGTGAGGGGAGAGTCATTAGCACTCTCAAAGGAAGCAGTCATTCATAATTAAATGCTGCAGTTGATCAATAATAGATCATCAGCAATAAAGGTTTTCCAGTGACATAGATCACGAGATAAAATATTGAAATTGAGTAAAAAGAGACACATGAAAAACTGAAGAGTCCAAACAGATGTCACCTGAATCAGATCCAGACTTCGTTCACAAGGACGCTTCACTCTTTCCTCTCATGGAAATCTAAATTAAAGTCATTTTGGTGTCATCATCAGACAGATTAACTCATTTTGATCAGGGTCCTCGTTGGTTCTTCTTCAGATAATAACACGGTTAGAAAATAGGCCCCAAAATGAACAGGACAGGGCGGCAGTTTTGATTCCTGGCTCGTACTTTGTGGTAATTTGTTGGAGTCTGTAGCAAACACTTTTTATGATGCGGACCTCGGCCCAAATACGTTTTTTCAAGCCTCCAGTCTTATGTGTGAAAGCAGCTTTGGACTGATTGAGTCTCAAAGGAATATCTATGTTTAGTTTAATCTTCAAATACATAAATCTGTCCCAACGTTTCTTTTGTTCACTGTTTAGCACAGGTAGCATCTTCCAACCTTCAGTGTCTCTAAAGGAGAAGATAGTTTCTGCTTAAAGGGGAACTCCGGTATTTTTAAACCTTATTTCTGGCATGAAATACGTTCATCTGCTCACTGAGAACAGTTTGGTGAAAGTCGGCGTCCTTCAGAAGATATTTAGATAACTGGAGATCCATATAACGGAGTGAACGGGGCTTAGAGGATGCAGCCTCTAAATAAGGCATTATCTGTCTTTATTTCACCAATACTTTAAGAAGAATGAATGAATGAACGTGTGCTATAGCTCTGTTAGCTCATAGCTGCTGTTATGTGGCTACTTGCAGCTATAGGACAGCTAACGGAGGGAGTTCCACACAGGCACTCTACTGGGACCACTTCATCGATGTTTTTTATGTTTTAAAGTCTACAGCCACTGACTCAGCTGTATGTTTGTCACTCAGTGGGTGGATTTCTACACAGGCACTCTACTGGGACCACTTCATCCACACGCCCCCCTGCAGCACAGTTTATTCACTCCGTGCTCTGTGACAGTCGGCTAACTTCACACAGAGTTTGCTGCTGATAGTTTTGTGCAACATGGCAGGATATTTATCAGATTTTGACAACGTGAACGACGGCTTTGGGTAAGATGGACGTTCTTACTGGAGTGAATAAACTGTGCTGCAGGGGGGCGTGTGGATGAAGTGGTCCCAGTAGAGTGCCTGTGTAGAAATCCCTCCGTTAGCTCTCCTATAGCTGCAAGTAGCCACATAACAGCAGCTATGAGCTAACAGAGCTATAGCACACGTTCATTCATTCATTCTTCTTAAAGTATTGGTGAAATAAAGACAGATAATGCCTTATTTAGAGGCTGCATCCTCTAAGCCCCGTTCACTCCGTTATATGGATCTCCAGTTATCTAAATATCTTCCGAAGGACGCCGACTTTCACCAAACTGTTCTCTGTAGATGAACGTATTTCATGCCAGAAATAAGGTTTAAAAACACCGGAGTTCCCCTTTAACCCGGCATAACTCTGCATCTCCACAAACCAAGACCCAGTCAGACATGTTGCCTGAAAGAAAAGGTGATAAAGTAAGATAATCCAGCTCCTCTGAGGGAGGAATCTGGCTCTCAGGGAAGGCTTCCGTGTTCAGTTCTTAGAAATAAACGTACATGTGTTGCTTTGTGTTTTTCCTGCAGCCTGCAAAGACAAACAGTCATAACTCTTCCAGCAGCAGGACACATTTCATTTGCTCCCCGCCCCCCACTCCCACCACGGGTGGAAACAGCAGCGTTTGATGTGGACGCGGAGAATCAGCTGATGGTGCTTCACATTGTTTTGTTGTTGCCTTCACATGTGAACACTGTGGATTATGATGAGAGGACCACAGCCTTCTGCGTTTGATCACCAGGGCTCCTCATTAGCCACCCAAAGTTTGTGATCATTTACCTGCAGATTTATTAAGGAACAACTGGATCTGACACGTATATCCTGCTGAATATTCACTCCCTGCAATCCTTCATTTTGCACAGACACTGACAAAAGATGGCCTGACTTTCTTAATGACCATTTTGGTTCACAGGGGAAATAACGGCTCACACTAACTGTTTCTTGGTAAAAATAAAACAGTGTTGTGGATATTTTCCAGTCTGGTTTTTACTTGAAGAGGACTCTGGAGAGCAGACGGTGTTGGTTTTATTGGATGCCACCTCTGCCTCTGATACTGTTTTAAAATGGTTTATATCTTATCTGTCTGAGAGATCTTTTAGTGTTTGTATGAATCATGAAATGTCTGAAACAGTAGCTCTGCAGGGGAAACAAAAGCAGGTGTGGGGTACCTAAGGGGCTCATTTTGTTTTCCATAGTCCCTCTGTCACGTTTTCAGTTATGTTTTGTCATGTTTTCAGGTTCTTGGTTCATTTCTATCCTGTTTTTTCCCTTCTGTCATGTTAAGTTTCACTCAACTCACCTGTTTCTGTTCCACAGTATTTAGCTTCCAGGTTCACTCAGGTTCATTGCAAAAGTCCTCGCTTTACCTGTCATGATCACGTTTGCTCACAGCCTCGTCAGGTCAGATTTTGTCTTGCTTTGTTTTTCACAGTCAGTATTTTAGTTTAGTATTTAGTTCAGTATTTTAGTAGTTTAGTTTAGTTAATAAATCAGGTTTACTTTTGAAGTTCTGCACCTGGGTCCTCCCCTCTCGCACCTCGTTACTGACACCCTCCAGGCTGAATTACTCGATGTTAGAGTCATATTTCTTATCATCTCTGTGCTGATGACATTCAGAAATACTGTTCTTTGACTTCTTTCAGTTAAATACTGATAAAACAGAAACTTTTATCAGTATTTAACTTTTATTCGACGCTTCTGTCCAATCGTGCCTCAGAGGTTTTGGGTGTAATTTTCAGATGTTTTGGGTGTAATTTTCAGATGTTTTGGCTGTAGTTTTCAGATGTTTTGGGTGTAATTTTCAGATGTTTTGGCTGTAATTTTCAGATGTTTTGGGTGTAGTTTTCAGATGTTTTGGCTGTAATTTTCAGATGTTTTGGCTGTAATTTTCAGATGTTTTGGCTGTAATTTTCAGATGTTTTGGGTGTAATTTTCAGATGTTTTGGGTGTAGTTTTCAGATGTTTTGGCTGTAGTTTTCAGATGTTTTGGGTGTAATTTTCAGATGTTTTGGGTGTAATTTTCAGATGTTTTAGCTGTAATTTTCAGATGTTTTGGGTGTAATTTTCAGATGTTTTGGGTGTAATTTTCAGATGTTTTGGGTGTAATTTTCAGATGTTTTGGGTGTAATATTCAGATGTTTTGGCTGTAGTTTTCAGATGTTTTGGCTGTAATTTTCAGATGTTTTGGGTGTAATTTTTACAGTTTAGAGCATTTCTCCCGGGACAAAGGCAATCGATCCCGCTCTATCACAATCACGGATCTGCACAGACGGAGCCTTTTGTGTCTGCCGGTGTAAGTTTTTCTAAGCTTCTTTGCTAAATTCAATATCTGCTGTTGAGCAAGTGATTGAAACCCATCTGTGGGTAAAACCTGTTGTCTGGTAGCCTCGGTTGGGCCATCAGAAATCAATCAGAGTGATCAGGGGCTGTGAACAGGCCATCACTCCCCTCTGAAACCACTTCTTGGGTAACTCTCGGTGGGCTATCCTCTCACTAAAGCAAGAGCTTTAAAAACTCACTGCACCACTGGCTACCCATAGCCATTATATTCAAGTCCCTGATGTTAGCTACAAAGAGCTTAATGGAACGGCTCCATCTACTTGAATGCTCTTGCAAAGGCTTCTGTCCCAACTGGGTCCCTCCGTTGGTCCCAGGATTGTCGTCTAGCAGCTCCTACACCACGCCTAAGACAATCCAAACTCTGTTCATGTGTCGTCCCACGATGGTGGAATGACCTACCGAGCGCTACCAGAACAGGGGCGTCCCTGTCTATCTTCAAGAAGCTCCTGAAAACCCAGCTCTTCAGAGAGCATCTCCGACCCTGTACTTCCCTCTATGCCTGCTCTCTATCTCTACCTGTAACCTGGTTTCCTTCCATGTAGCTTATTGTTAGCTTTGATGTTAGCTGTAATGTTATATCCTCATCTTTGGATAAAAGCTAAATACAGAAACATGAACTTCAGACTGAGGCCACTTTTCCAATCATTGATAACGATTGTCGCAGTCTATGTTCTGTCAGTTTGTTTTTCAGATCAGTTTGTTTTAATCTTGTGTTTTCAGGTTATGTTCTTGTCTTGTTCTTTGTCACGTTCGGTTCACTCACATCACCTGCTTCATTGTTCACAGCTGCACCTCGTTCACTAATCACTCCCTCAGTATTTAGTCTCCTGGTTTCCTTTCAGTCATCGCAGAATCCTCACTATCCCTTCATGCCTCATAGTCATGGTCCTTTGTTTATTCACAGTCTTGCCACAGTTAACCATAGTCCTGTTCCTAGTTATTTATTCTCAGCCATAGTCTTGTTTTGTTTTCATAGTTAAGTATTTTTGATCCGGCTCTGCCGCTTTGTTTTTTCCTTTGCTCCCCATTCTTGTGTTTTTGTGGAATAAACCCCTTTTTTTTTAACTAAAAGAGCTGCATCTGGGTCCTACCTCTCCACCGAACCCTGACAACGATGAATTCAGTTTGTCCAGTCCAGAATTCAATAAACAATTAATCAACTATTCAAAAGAATTCTGGCGGTTTAGCCCTTTTAAAATGATGAGTTTTTACGTTTCTTACTTTTTATTTTCCATAGAAATTGGCAACTCAGGAGAGAAAGCTGCAGACATGTCCTCACATGCAGCCTTTCTGCAGCATCTCTTTGAGTTTTATGGCTCTGATGCTTGTAACCTTGTGGCTCCCCATAAAAACAGGGGATGCAGATGAAGATGTTTGGTATTTTTGTGCTTTGGAACCCAACCTCTGTAAAATGCTTCTTCTTCTTCTGTGATTCACTGCTTTATCCGTGCTGTCTGAGTTTCTCATGTTCACTCTCCAGCTGGCCCAGATTCTGCTGCTCCTCCTCCTTTTCTTTTGCTTTTTGATCCAAGAACAGTAACTGACAATTCTGGATGACTATTATTACTTTAAAATAGATGCAAAAATCCCATGGGATTAATTTTCAGAAGTTCCTGAACCTTCTGCTGGTCCCCACTAAGCAGAGACTGTTTCTCTGGTGGAAATGTAGGAACCGAGTTCTTAAAAAATGTGGAGGGCCTCTGTGGCTCACATTGCTCCCTCCTTCCTTCATCCATAAAACCAGAACCAACCTTAAAGAGCTCTGAGATGGATGAGGGCAGCTCTTTCGCAGGGCAACCCCTGGGTTTCCACTGAGTGTCAGTACAACCCGAGCATGTTTCCACACCAGAGATATGCGACTCCTTTTCACTTTAATTCATTACAGCTGCAGCCACATAATTCTCCTAATATGATTAAACCTTTTAGGTGAAATATGCAAACATGTTATGAAAAGCACTTCATACATTGCGCTCCATCTGCTGCTCAAGCTGGAAAGAAATAATGAAAGTATTACTTTGCAATCTGGAGAGCGCATCTGTGTCAGTCGAGTGCTGCAAGGCGAACGAACCTCTGCTGCTGCATCGTCCCGCCCTGTCATCACCTTCTTTAACTCAGCTGCAAGCTCGTCATTATGGGGAATTAAAAGTTGAAAGCACATGAACAACTGCACCTCCAGCTTCTGGGAGATGAAATAATTTGAACACATCAATGGATGAAGGCAGAACAACTGTGTTCGACTTTTACTTTTCACCTCAGAAAACATGGAGGTGAGCCGGGAGGAAAGGATTCTCTGACTGATAAGTGGTCAAAGTGGCTCCACTCACTTGGAAATACCAACAAAAGTACATGGTTTGAGGTTCTGTCTCCACGAGAACAAAGAAGAAGAACAGCTTCTTCTGCCGGGAGAGCTTTGGCACAGCAGAGAGGGACATTTGTTCTTCTCAAGATTTCCAAGTTCTGCTTTGAAAGTCCTCTACTGGCACTGCTAAACCCCCCCCGACACCCATCTCTGTTCATAAAGAAAAATCAAAGTCACACCTTGAGATTTCCTGGATGTAAATCTATACTTTTCACCTCAGAAAACATGGAGGTGAGCCGGGAGGAAAGGATTCTCTGACCGGTAAGTGGTCAAAGTGGCTCCACTCACTTGGAAATACCTACAAAAGTACATGGTTTGAGGTTCTGTCTCCACGAGAACAAAGAAGAAGAACAGCTTCTTCTGCCCGGGAGAGCTTTGGCACAGCAGAGAGGGACATTTATTCTTCTCAAGATTTCCAAGTTCTGCTTTGAAAGTCCTCTACTGGCACTGCTAAACCCCCCCGACACCCATCTCTGTTCCTAAAGAAAAATCAAAGTCACACCTTGAGATTTCCTGGATGTAAATCTATACTTTTCACCTCAGAAAACATGGAGGTGAGCCGGGAGGAAAGGATTCTCTGACCGATAAGTGGTCAAAGTGGCTCCACTCACTTGGAAATACCAACAAAAGTACATGGTTTGAGGTTCTGTCTCCACGAGAACAAAGAAGAAGAACAGCTTCTTCTGCCGGGAGAGCTTTGGCACAGCAGAGAGGGACATTTGTTCTTCTCAAGATTTCCAAGTTCTGCTTTGAAAGTCCTCTACTGGCACTGCTAAACCCCCCCGACACCCATCTCTGTTCCTAAAGAAAAATCAAAGTCACACCTTGAGATTTCCTGGATGTAAATCTATACTTTTCCCTCACATACATGCTTCTATGAATAAGAAATTACCCCCGTCTTCTGCCACCGCTCACCGTTATGTAATATTGAGGCGATTCGACTTTAAATGTTGAATTAAAATGTGATTCTGAGGAAAAAGTGGATGAAATGATGCAGGGTGCGAGCTGACATATTAAAAGCAAATATTAGCAGAAACAGATAAGATAAACAGTCAAGTTGATGTTATCAAAGAGCTGATATTGTTACTCATATCTTGTTCCCGTCACCCAGAAGAATGTGTCTGAGCTCCTCTGTTTATCTTTGGATAATTTAGTTCATGATCCGGCCACAGAAGATGTTTTCCAGTGTATTTCACAGATGCTGTTTGAGTCGTTATTGCACTGAAAGCGGCTCTAATACGGGTTGACAGGCTGAAGAGCATCACCCCCCAACTCTAAACACCCCACATCCAATCCCAGCTTCATTCAGCTGTGCTGCAGAGGGGATTCCTGCTACACAGAGTGCTGCAGTACTTATTTATGTGTCCATTGCGGCATCTAGCTTTGACAAAGTGCTGCAGTCACTTTTTAACTCCCCCCTCCCCCAAACACACTCACTCCCACAGCCTCTTGTTAGTGCACACAGTCATGCATGCCGCCTCATGTGTCGGGCTCCGCTCTTATAATCCACATTGATTCATGGTGTGGAGAGTGGCTGAGCCCATCACTGCTGATCGTGTCCGAGTTCAGACTCAGTCTGACAGCTTTTTTATTTCTAAAAGTGTCTGTTGAGTCTGAGCACATCAGCAGAGAGGCTGGCTGGAGCTTTGGAGTCCGTCACCTGTCATCTCTGTTTGTTTTAGCATGACTTCAGCAGGAAGTCGTGCATATCCAGAAGCAGAATTTAGAATCAAATCATCTTCAATGATTAATAATTCATCTGAAATTGAGATGGTCCTGGTTTGTGGTTCTACCAAGGATCCATTACTAAAAATGCCCAGAACCTAAACGTTGCTGTTTCTGTGAGCAGAGACTCTTAATGGCTGCTTTAAATATTCAACAAGCGCCTGACTTCCATTCACACTGGGATAAATATTGAGAAGAGGCTGTAAAAAAAGTCAGTTTACGGACCTGTGCGACACACTGAGCTGTGAAATCAGTCAGCAGGTCAGCAGAGGGGAAGAAAAAGTGAGAAACAGGTCATCAGGCAGAGAAGACAGCAGAAGGAGGAGGAGAAAGAGATCAAGGCGATGGAGGGGAGGCTTTGTGTTAATATCCCTGTCTCATTGGCTTTTTAGGGCTGTTTTGTGTGAGTGTGAGTGCTCTTGTGCATCTAATTTAGTGAGGATTGGTTAAACTCTTTGATCCCTGGTGAGGTTATTAGAAGATTAGAATTAAAACAATCTGGTTCATCGTCAATTTGGACCTTTTCATGAATTTTTTTGATTTGAAAACAGCTGCCTTGCAGCACCTCGGAGTCACCAGGGCTGAGGCTTGTTTCAGGTGACATTAGGCTGGGGACTCCGTGTTGCTCCTCACATTCGCATCAGTTGCTCTGCATTAATTGGACTAATTGGGAATTTAATCAATTGGATTTGATTGTATTGCAATTAATTGGCTTGAATTGGACTGAGATGACTTCATATCAACAACAACTGTGGTGGACATCCACGAGAGGCAAAGGGAGAGAACTGTTCTTCAGGATTTATTCTAATCTCTGGGATATTAAATCATATCTGGGAAGAGTTTATTTGTTTGTTATTTTAATTTTTGCAGTTCAGATTAGATTCACGAAGCTATTTCTCTGTAATTTGCATCAAGTCATCTTCAAAACTCAGTAAAACCACCTTGAGGTACACACCACTGGATAATTTAGAGTTGCTCACCTGCCCTGGACTGAGGGAGGATCTCCACACTGACTCCTTATTTCCATAATAACCAGCATTAGAATCAGTCCCTTCAAAAAGTAGCTGATTCAGTTTGGTTAATGTGTGAAATTACACTCATTTAGTTCCACGTATCATTGAACTGAAAACAACAACGACAGTGAAGACAAAAGAAATCTACTTTCCAATAATTAATTAAAAGAGCATGTGTGTGTAGCCGGGTTTCCATTTTTCAATTAAAGATAAACAAACAAAACTTCCACTAATGCTTCCTCAAGGTGGTTTTTCTGAGTTATGAAGATGACTTGATGCAAATTACGGAGAAATAGCTTTGTGAATCTAATCTGAACTGCAAAAATTTAAATGAAAAACAAATAAACTCTTCCCAGAAATGATTTAATATCCCAAAGATTAGAATAAATCCTGAAGAACAGTTCTCTCCCTTTGCCTCTCGTGGATGTCCACCACAGTTGTTGTTGAAGTGAAGTCATCTCAGTCCAATTCAAGCCAATTACAGTCCAATTAACTGCAATACAATCAAATCCAATTGATTAAATTCCCAATTAGTCCAATTAATTAGTCCAGCGAGGAGCAACACGGATTCCAGCGGCACACAAACTTTAAGAAGCTTTAATGAGCTGCATTAATGCGTTCACTGGTTTGCTGCTCACTCAAAAGCTGTAATTTCCAACCTCCAGATTCATTTCCTGTTCGGACAACTACTTCTTTTACTGAATTACAACCAGTCCCAGTTTAGCCTATACCCCCCCCTCTGGAGACACAACACAGTCTGGTTTATTCATCTTAAACAAGTCAATGGAAATATCCCTGATTCACATTTTATTTTTTGAAAAGAGACAACTTCAGATTTGATGAACTATTATTTAGCTCCTATACGTGGAAACTAGAGTTTCTGCCTGGACACCTTGTTTGTATTCCATACTTTACGTCCTTTACTTACTGATATTACAAAGAAACACATTAAATCCTGGCAGATGGACTTTTCGGCACAGCTCATTCAACGATGAGCAGGAGTCTCGCATCGACCAATCAGAGCAGACTGGGCCTTTCAGAGTGGCGCCTTAAAGGGGAACTCCTTTACTTTTAAACCTTATTTCTGGCATGAAATACGTTCATCTACTCACCGAGAACAGTTTGGTGAAAGTCGGCGTCCTTCGGAAGATATTTAGATAACTGGAGATCCATATAACGGAGTGAACGGGGCTTAGAGGATGCAGCCTCTAAATAAGGCTTTATCTGTCTTTATTTCACCAATACTTTAAGAAGAATGAATGAATGAACGTGTGCTATAGCTCTGTTAGCTCATAGCTGCTGTGTTGTTGTTATTGGAGGCTATGGGGGGGGCTTATAGAGGGCTTTCTACACACTCGTCTGCTGGGATGACATCATTGGCGTGCTCCCATGAGCTCATCGTTTGGTGGAAGGTGGTCATAAAACTCCATCCAGGCTGTTTTAAGGCGGTTTTTCTCACATCTTTGGGTTACGACAAAATCAGAGATGTTTAATATCATCACAAGTCTTTTAGTCTTGTTTTATGCAAATTGTGTCGTTCAGTGTTCTGGAAGCAGTGTGAGCTGTGGCTGAGTAACCATGGCGATGAAACATGAAACGAGCATATGTGACCAAACCTGCCATATCTGGGGGGCCGTAAAAGCACGCAGGATGTATATTTACTGTGTATAGAAACAGAATAACATGTTTTCACATGTTTTCACATGCGAGGAACTTGTTGTGGTGCAATGACAATAAACAGAAGCAGACGAATAAAGAGATAAAACTAACGTTATGTAAATAATCACATCTCTAATTTTAAAATTACTAAGCTGAAAAAAGTTTTTAAGGATTCACTTCTGTGATAGATGTCAGTATTTCATGAGAAATAGCATAAAGAAAAGAAAGTGTTGGAAAGCAGTTTGAGATTTCAGGGCATTTGTGATGTCATGGGACATCAGCATGAGATCAGGGAGGAAATATGCATGAAATGGACATAATAAGTGCTAGTAACAAGTGATTAATGTGAAAATATTCATCAGAAAAAGCATTACGCCAACCTGTAGCTGGAACATCCAATACGACCCTAAATTATAACAAATGCTAAACAGCTGTTGGAAAGATGTTAACATTAGCAAAGCCAAGTTTTCACTATTCAGCACCATAAATAAAGATGGCTTTTCATTGGATTTGATCATTTCCTGGTGTTATGTAGGCTGCGTAATGCAGAAGGCTGCGGCTCATAATCATCTGTCTCTGACAAGTTCAAACTAAAACCTTTAATTCTGACCCGATGCTTTAGAAAAAGATGTGACCGGCGAGTTAAAAATCGTTTTGGGTCAACAGGGTGACAAAAAACAGCCAAAACGCTTCCAGCTAACTGGACTTTGTGAGGTTGAGGATGGACTGAAAATGATTTGCCAAACCTGATCTCTCTGGAAGGTGCTCAGTTCAAGCAAGAAGTGCACGAAGTCTGCAGCATTTAATAAGCTGATGAACATCCAAACACTCCTCACACACAGTGCAAATGTGTTTCTTATATTAATTTAATGGCTTGTTGAAGCATGTAATGCGTTTAAAAAGCGATGGGGACTGTCGGTACTCTCAATATTATCAGCTTCACAGACTTTGTGAAGTAAATACCAGCCTTGAAAGCAGGAGAAGTAATAAACCATGATGGAAAAAGGCCCTCAGATGTTTTAAAACCTTGTACACGGACCTCAGAGTCGGTTATTTCTGTTGAATAAGTTCAGCTGAAAACTGTCTGCAGGTTATTCGGAGCGATGTGTTGCTGTTTGGCCGATAAAGCGTCATTTTTCACCGCTCTGCACTCAGACTCGGTGCAAACAGGCGGCGGATGTGACTTGCATTCAGCTCGACTGCAGCAGCAGAGGGATCCCCTGTTAAGATGCTTCTTGTAATTATTGGATTATTGAAGAGCAGAGGAGCTGGCGGTCAATCTGAGCCCTTCACACTCATGATCGCGATCACAAACATCAATACTCTCCTCCCTCAGCTGCCATCCATTCTGCAGCCCCCCTCTTATCCTCAGACTGCTGAGTGGAGGAGGCAGGGCTGCTGGGAATCCCACAGTCATACATTATGTAACCAGCTCTGTGCTGCAGCCATGGTGCTCAAGCTGTGACACTGATTAACTGGTGGCTGTTTCTCTAAATCTAGCGGCTCAACGTCCACATGGAAAAATGAATCATTTTTCCATCTACTCAAAGACACACTGCTTTCCTTCCCACCCATTTTCCTGTCATCTCAGCGTAAAGACGTCAGGAAACATTCGTAAGTCTGTGAAACAGCGGATCTGACGTGATGATTGTAGCTCCAACAAGCACATGTGTTTCAGGAGATGGAAAGTTGATGCATTTTGCTCTCCTGCACCTCAGATGTGACACCGTGAACCGTCCTGCAAAGGCCTGAAATGGCTCCTCAAGCTATAAGAAATGATCTGATTTCATTCAAACGTAGGCTGTTCAGATTCAAGCCGGCAGCAGGTCCGGATTATATTCCTTCCAACTGGAGAAGTGAACATGAGCACAATTCCAAAGACTGCAGACATGTTGCAACAGAAGAAGGAAACTCTAATCATTTGCTGCCAATATAACCCATCATTTCATCAACTTGCCAACTGTGGTGCCGGGCTGTGGTTTTGGGTCGGCTGTGGGGCGCAGAGTTGTGGCAAAGGTTCATGTAACGGTGCCAGATGAGTCTGATTAACGCAGCTGTGGGGCATCATTAATCAGCCTCTCTCTTTATGAGCGGCAGGGCACTGAAGTCCTGGACAAAGGCGTCTGTCATCAGTCTTTATGACCAGACTGAGACTCACACTCGGGACTTGTGAGGGATCTGGCAGAGACTGTAAAACATGAGGAGGGATTGTTTGCATCGCACAGAACTCAACAAACATGCACTAATGGAATGTGAGGAGAAGCTATTCTCTAAAATACCAAGGATGGGAATTAAGTAAGGCTTTAATCCAGCCGAGCTGTGAGAGGCAGTATCCAGATGCCTGGAAACGCCTGGAAACGCCTGGACAGGCAAACCTCCAGAAGCCACACAGGAAGAACTTGAGGAACTGGTGTTGAGTGTTAGCATCTGTGAGGCCCTCCAGTCAGCCAACAAGACAGGTCTCATGCAGGTGTTTATCTAAAATCTGACCTCCTGGGCCGTCCTTCTACTCCTTGACTTCTTTATTTACCCTCCTCTGTCCCCACCAGGAGGTGCAGTTAGAGGCATTAAAGTTGTCTTTGCTCCAGAGCCAGTGTTTTAAACCAGTGTCAGATATATATAACTGTGATTTGGTTGCTGGCATGTAGGAGTGAGGAGACGAGAAGGCTGAGATTAGACAAATAAGATGAGTATCCTGTTTGTCATGGAGAAGGCACATTAGCTGCAAATTGGTTTCAAGTGGCGCCTCCACCAACTCTGTCCAAGTACTGTGTGAAGTTGCTGTTTCTTACCACAAGGAGACAAAAAATACAAGCGATTGGAGTCGCTCCAGGTCCAGGAAGAGAGGCAAATGAAGGTGCTGGAGGACCTGGAACCGGGTCGGGAGCCACTGCATCATCTCCACACGGCCCTTCAGTCCCCAACAACTTGCTCAAAGGTTTTCGGGAACAGGGAGTCTGATTAATGATGCCCTGCTGCTGCGTTAATCAAATTCACTTCTGTAGCCTACAGCTGAGCCAAAACTCCACCCAGCCACCACAGCCAGGGTAATTACTGATGAAATCCCACAATGCACATAATGTACATTTATCCATCAACACAATGTTCGATACTTCACTGAAAGGAGGGTCCAACGTGTTAGATTCTGGACATTTTGAATTTATTCTTTGATTGATTTTGCATTGCTTTTCATCTGAAACTGTCTTATAAAGCTTTTGTTCAAGCTGCAGGAGGGAAATACGCTTTGTGAGCATTCTCACACCAGAGCAAACATCCTGCTGTTCGAGAGGCAGCTTTCTGCTGCTCTTTGGGCCTTTATGTTACATGAGACTGAGACCAACATACATCGGACTCTTTACTACACACACGTCCCCCCTCTGTTCATTGAGCTCCTCTGGCTGCCCTTAGCCGCCCGCATCAGATCCAAGTCCCTGATGTTAGCTACAAAGAGCTTAATGGAACGGCTCCATCTACTTGAATGCTCTTGCAAAGGCTTCTGTCCCAACTGGGTCCCTCCGTTGGTCCCAGGATTGTCGTCTAGCAGCTCCTACACCACGCCTAAGACAATCCAAACTCTGTTCATGTGTCGTCCCACGATGGTGGAATGACCTACCGAGCGCTACCAGAACAGGGGCGTCCCTGTCTATCTTCAGGAAGCTCCTGAAAACCCAGCTCTTCAGAGAGCATCTCCTATCCCAGCACTTACCTTGTGCTTCCCTCCCCCCTCTATCTCTGCACTTTATCTTTCTGCACTTCCTTCTATGCCTGCACCCTATCTCTACTCTGTCCCCTCTGACAGAGTCGGACTCCTGGGTTCCTTCTATGGAGTTTATTGTTAGCTTTTTATAAAGCTGTTATATCTTCATTTGTAAGTCACTTTGGATAAAAGCGTCTGATAAATACAAAAACATACTAAAACACTTTCATCACTTCCTGGTTAGTGGTTGGATTTAGGCAACAACGTAACCCGGTTAGGGTTAGAAAACAATCATTTTTGGGGTTAAAATACATTCTTTTTACAAGGAGACCCTCACATGTAATCATTGGTCGTATCTGCATGAATTGGTATATTTTTGTAGCTTCTGCAGCTTCAGGGTCATCATCCTGCGGTGCTGACGGGATGAAACTCGTGTTAGAAATGAAATACAGTTCTGAGATTCCACTTGATGAGATGCTGGAAGGAACTTAGCTGTTATCTGTTATCATTTATGATTAATGGACATCCTGCAGCCAATCAGAATCACCCGGACCGTTGTCTGAGAGCACTCAAGCAATCACAGCAGGAGTGAACGCTCTTTAAGCCACTGCTTATCACCTCTTCTGGTCTGTTGTCAGCAGGTTTCATCTCTAACTGATCAGAAATGTATCTGAACAGGCAAAAAAACCCACCTCTGTTCAGGTGCTTCGGCATTCTGTTGCAGTGCAGCTGATATCATTGTATATCTCACCGCATTTACATAATTTTTCATTCCTGCTGTCAGACAACAGAACTGAACTGACTCAGATAATTTACTGAATATTATGTGGAGCAGGTGGGAGGAATAACCGTCTCGGTGTGTCATTAAACAAACACACATCATTAGGCAAACAGTCAAAGCTCCAAACTGAATTCAAGATATGAAACGACACCCGTGTTTTTAGTTAAAAAAGGAACCGTCCTGCTTTAATGCAAATGCCCCTGAAATAGCTTTGAACCTGGACTTAAAATAACATCACTGAGACTCAAACGTGACAGAAAGCAGAATGACACAGTTTCAGCAACCTTTTTACGTCACTAATAGTTTGATATGACCCATGAGCACAGACAAAGACGTGGAAGCAAGTTTTATTTGGGATTTTATTGAAACTGGCAACGATCTGAGAGGTTTGAGAGATCAGTTGGACGAATATTAGCAGCAGGAGACAAAGCAGCCGGGGCTGGATGCATGTGAAGCTGAGGTTGATCCAGCTGCAGCACACTTCAGACCGATAGTTATGGCTGCAAACATGCGGATAAAGAGATGATGCAGGGGTGGATGATAATTACCAGACAGCAGGAAGAGCCCTTACCTGAGCTCCCACCATAAATGTGAGGAGAGGAGAGAGGAGGCGAGGTGACAAGTGTTCAACAAAAGGAGGCTTTGCTGCTTCCTTTTACCTCCTCGAGGGCCGCTGTCCTGCAGGGTTTCGATGTTTCCCTGCTCCAGCACACCTGATTCAGATCAGTGCTTCATCAGCAGACTTGTGCAGAACTTAATCTTTTAAAGAGATGCATTTAATCTGAATCTGGAGTGTTGAAGCAGGGAAACCTCTAAAACCTGTTTTAAAGCATCATCACTTGAATATGACATGTCTTTCATATGATGTGTGACAGCCATCGTCTTGTTGCTGCTCACTACTGCAGGTTAATTCTTCTGTCAGATGCAGCCTCATCTCTCCTCCAGGTGACTTCTATAACCGTGACGTCCTTCAAAATGTTTTGAGATTGATTTCTTGTTGGTTGGCAGCAGGATGACGGAGAAGACGAGGAGACACAAATTACAGAAATTAGATTTGCCTCCACCCACAGACACACAAAAGGCTCATCTCATTACTCGTTTTGCTGCTCATCTCCTTGCTCCTGCATCCGTCCATCCACTGGAGACCTGAAAATTGAAGGAAGTCTCAATTCCAAGTATGTACCGACAGAGGAGAGGATGGAGGAGACGAAGAAGCATGCTGAGGGATCTGTTAGCAAGGATACTGTGGTGCATCCTTTGTTAACTGGGTTCCTGTGACATCTGAAGGGGGAATAGCAAACCTGCACTGTATTGAATGAATTATTATATAATGAATTATAACAAAATCTGTTCTTTATCAGAGAAGAAAATGAGATAAAATGTGAGGCTGTTAGACACATCATATCTAACTGACGTCACTTTGAAATGACGGTCCGATGAAAACGAGGACGGCTCATTTTTGTTAAATGTCTCTCGCCTCCTCCGCTCACATCTGTGGTGGGAGGGACAAAAACGTGAGAGAAGGAGGCGAGCGGAGATCTGAGCGGTCGGTCGCAGTCTGGTAAACAGGTTAAGGAGAGACGGGGAACACTGGAGGTAAAGGGAAACATATCAGAGGATCATCAGAATTCATGTTGTTATCCATAAAATCACTTGTTTGCTTCATCTTGTGTGAATTTTGGACCAATGAACACATTTTACTTGCTGCATCTTTGGTTTGTTTTTGTCTTCCTGACCTCCTTTTCTGTGCTTGACCTCACCTGAAATCAAACTTTGGATTTTGCACTCTAAGCTGCCCAAGTGTCCTGCATCTGGATCCTCTTCATCTTCACACAGACATTTAATAGCATGCGCTGAATTAAGATGCACTTTGATCAGCTCTGAACATCTTCCCATATCCGAGGCTCGTTTCCCCTGCTTCTTTGTCTCGTTTAAAGCGACTGAATCGAGTTGTGAGAGGTTAGCAACACAATCTCACAGTCTGTATGTGTAATGTACATCCTATATTTATACAAGATCATTCAGTAACCATGGCAGCATGTATGTGTGTCACCACATGAGTGGATGAGAAAATGAAAAGGAGCTAAATGTGTTGAGCTAATGAGCGTAGCGAGGGGAACAGATCACATAGTTTCTGCTTTTTTATATGTATTTTAATCTTCTACAGTTCTTATATCTTTTGATATTTAAGTAAAATGCAACATAAAAGATTTATTGAAGGAAGTTTAATGTCACAGTCTGAGTTTTTGGTCTGTTTCGGAGCTATTTAGTCCATCTTTTCTTTGTTAGGCTTGGTTAAAGTGAAGCTGCTCTTTACAGCCTGTTTCAGCCTCAGTAGCTATAAGCTGTAACTGTACCAGGAACTCGTTTGTTTTAACTTTACCGCAGCAGTGCATAGTTTCCTCTAGTTTTCTGTCAGATGCACTCTTTGCACATCAGTTCTGGCTCCAAGAAAAACCCAAGATGGTGACGGTCAGGTGACAAATCCAAGCCTTTATCCTGGATGTCAGCGTTGCCTTCATTCTCCAACCATTTCGATGTCTCAGACAAACATCCGAAGCGCTTCCATTTAACATCTGAATGTAACGAGAAGCAGAACTTTGTTTGGATCTCAAGCATTAAGAAAACTGAAAGTTTTATGACTGTTGACTGTATAGATGGAAACTTACGCTTTACTATTCTTACAGAAAATGCAAAAAGTTGGATGTTTAACAGAGCAGAGCATGAACAGGGAAGCTTGAGTCTGGTTGAACGAATACTTGCAGCATCCCTGCATGCATTGTTTGGGTGCGTAAGTCCAGTTTAAGAGGCTCAGTGTTGGTCCCACTAATGTTTCATGCATTTTAAAAGATTTTAAAAGATCAGTTGTGAGACGAATCAAAGCATTTTACTGATGGAGTAACAATGCTGAGAACTTAGTGGCCAAAATGGGGCTGAAACACAGCAAAGAGGGGGTTAAAAGACAGGATTCAGCCACTGATGGACATATTTTAAGAGCTGTGGAGATTTATAATGTGAGACAAACGTTCACATCCTGCACATTTTAACCACATTTGACTGCAGAGGTGCTGGTATTGTCGTATTCCTTCTTCATCGATGACTGCTCTGAGCGTGCTCAAAGAACCAAGGAGGGACGTTATGATTCATAAAGCCCGTATTCATGTGTAATTCAGACATGTCAACCGCTTCAAATCAGTGCAAATCTACCGGTTCAAACCAGTGCAAATCTACCGGTTCAAACCGTGCGAATCTAGTGGTTCAAACCAGTGCAAATCTACCGGTTCAAACACAAATCTACCGGTTCAAACTGTGCAAATCTACAGGTTCAAACCGTGCGAATCTACCGGTTCAAACCGTGCGAATCTACCGGTTCAAACCGTGCGAATCTACCGGTTCAAACCGTGCGAATCTACCGGTTCAAACCAGTGCAAATCCACCGGTTCAAATCAGTGCGAATCTACCGGTTCAAACACGAATCTACCGGTTCAAACCGTGCGAATCCACCGGTTCAAATCGTGCGAATCCACCGGTTCAAACCGTGCGAATCTACCCGTTCACATCCTGCACATTTTAACCACATTTGACTGCAGAGGTGCTGGTATTGTCGTATTCCTTCTTCATCGCTGACTGCTCTGAGCGTGCTCAAAGAACCAAGGAGAGACGTTATGATTCATAAAGCTCGTATTCACGTGTAATTCAGACATGCAAACATGCATTAAAGCACCTGAAAGCAACGAGAGAGGCGTGGCCGTCTGATCACTGCCCACAAATGAAACTATTAATTGAATATCAGCTGAATGATGACGGCGTGTCATCACTATGACGGATGCTGGGTTTAACGGATGTGGACCAGATTTGTGGGTCTGATCTTTGGCAGGAACAGCGATTTCCAGTTAAAACCAGATTAAAAAAAACACAATCTGATTTTAGGAAAACAACACAGGGCTGAGGAGAAAAGTGACTGATGGAGGCTGACGTGCAGGTTGAGCTCTCCTTTGTTGGCTTCAGTTCTTCTTCTTTCTCCTTTTCTTTCTGCATCCTGCTTCGTGCTGTCAGCCCTCTCTCTGACACAGTCTCTGTCTCTCGGTCAGCGCTGCTCTTTCACCCTCATCTCCCTCCTCTTCCTCTCTGTGTCTCTGACAGCTAATCAATGAGCATGCACCCGCAGGGGAAGAGGCTTCGGCTTGTGCTGCATGGATTTCCAATCAGACTGTCGACCCAGTGAGGGATGGCAGCACCGGAGCGTGCCGGAGAGAACAAAATGTACCACACTGTGTCGTGCACATGCACACCTCCTGTGTGCTCGGACCACTGACGACACACGCTTCCACTTCCTTGGTTTCTATGTGTCGGAGTTGTTAACCGTCAAATCCCAGTGTGATACTTAATGTGTGATAAATGCGTGTATTAGTGTCAGATTGGAGCCGGTTGTTTGTCTGCAATTAGGTGACGTGTTAAATTCTTTTCGAGCTGGACTTATCGGGGTTTATTCTGCCCTCGCTGAGCTGGAGCAACATTAGCAGTGAGTTAAAGTCTCCGTCATTCATGAACAGGAAGGATTTATTTTAACTCTTCACACTCAGGGCGGTTACATGAGGGCCATCGGATCGGATTAATGGCTAAATTACAATAAAATTGAGTTATTCAGCTCATGTAGACACCTTAATCTGACAAGAAAACTAATTGGCTTTTAAACTCACCTTTTAAAAGGTAAAGATGGTTGCATTTGCAAACCTTTCGCAGGTTTATTTATTGATGTTTGCCTGAGGAATAAGTGCTTTTTGGGCTATTTACCACCGACACGCAACCTTCAGCTCGCTATGAGTCAACTCCTTTCCTGTCTGTGAGAAAAGGATCATTTCCAGAAGTTAGACGTTACATTCAGAGCGGTTACATGAGCGCCATCGGATCGGATTAATGGCTAAATTACAATAAAACTGAGTTATTCAGCTCATGTAGACGCCTTAATCTGACAAAATCGGATCGAATTAAGACCCGAGATAACTCGATCCAAACGTAGACGACAGTGGATCGGATCGAGCGTTCTGCGCATGCTCCAGATTTTTTCCCGCGATCGTCACCCGGAAGTGGAAGGAGACGATATTCCTGTTGTTGCCGTCAGAAAGAAAGAAACAACGCGATGGAGAATGCGCCGTTGTGCATCGTCTGTGCCATAACCAGCTCATCACAGATGGAGAGGGACGCAGCTTCATCTCGCTCTGCGTTCGCCATCTTTCTGAATGCCTGAGTTTGTTGTTGGTGGTGAAGACGTCAACAGGAAGTGGCTCTATTAGCGATAGCTGAAATGGGGACAGCGCCACCTATCGTACCGGGGTATGACATGCTTTGTGCCAGTGATTCCATTCATTCACCGCCATATATCCAAGGATAATTACCCTCAGATAAGGAGCAGAACCCAACTGTAGCTGTAATCCAGTTAATCTCATCATGGAGACCCACTGAGAGAAACCAAGAAGATGCAAATTAGATGAATTTATGGAATGAGAGTGAAACTAAAGCATAAAACAGCAAAATACCATAATTAGCTAAGTTACCATTCAGCTAATGACCTTCAACTGACTGCTGAGGTAAGCGCCAAGCATCAAGCCTCAGGATGACCTCACACCAGCCTCCACATCTTAACCAAATAACTTTGTTTTTAACTACATGAGATCGATATATTTGATATTACACGTACAAGCATTGATTCTGCTGGGAAATGAAGATAAGTCACTTTTCCTCTGGTGCCTTTAACGTCTGCAGACCTCACCATCTTCCTCCCAGGTGTGATCCAAACATGACTGCAGCCTTTTAACTTCCTACTTCCTGTTTTAGTGACGTTTTTTATCAAAATAAAAGTCTGCGTGAAACTGAAAGTAAACAAGAAATAAAAGGTGTAAAAAATTACACCTACAAGAAACTCAGACCTGTGTTATTAAGATGTCAGTTTAGGAGTAAACGGACATGGTTCAAACCGTGCAAATCTACTGGTTCAAACAAGAATCTACTGGTTCAAACCGTGCGAATCTACTGGTTCAAACAAGAATCTACTGGTTCAAACAAGAATCTACTGGTTCAAACCATGCGAATCTACAGTCCAAATGAACAAACGTGCTAATCATCCTGGAATGAGATGTGGAATATCGTGTTGTGACCACAGAGAGACATAAACTGCATCTTGGTATGGAAGTTAGCCAAGAAAACTTATTCATTAAGCACGTTTACACTAGAACAAAAAAAAAAAAGATGTAAAAATCAAACTGTTGTTAGAATTGTACGAGTCACTCCTGCATGTATACACCAATTTAGACTAAACAGGGCCTCAGCGCTCAATAAATGCTTAAAGTGTTTATTAATCCAGCTGAATTCCCCATAAATTTGCTCTCATTCACACATTTTCTTTAGTCAGAAACTGGGACTGAAAATCAGTCCATTCAGACTCACTTAAAGCGTTTCCAGACTGTCGTTCTGCTCTAATAAAATCCTGATTTTATGACCACAGAATCTGACAGAATCACCATTAAAGTAGCTTAAAGGCAGCGTCTGAGCAGTGAATTCAGCTGAACTTACATGCACCAGGACCTCCCACAGAGGAGGTTGGAGGCAGCAGGATGTCTGGAAGGTTTTCTCACACAGTCAGACAGACTTCGGTCAGTAACTCCTCTCTTTCTGCTCCTACTATGCAGATATTTCCCCGTTCTGTAATGCTATGAATGCGACTAACATTGAGGACTCAGATCTGATTTCTAAGGCCAGCCTTCATCCACCACATCTGAGCATTTTCCAAGAGCAAACCTGCTTTTTATTCTGTTTTCTGTGGTATCCCCCAGTGGAATCCTGCTGCAAAAACAGCAAGTTTATGAACAGTTCAAAGGATAATAATCCAAACGACGAATAGAACAGCTCGTTATTCTGACAGTGAGAAAGTTTTCCTCAGCTTTTGTCAAACAGACATCAGATATATGACATCTTGTCTAATGTTACTTTTAATTGAACTTTTATTCATATAATCTCACTGAAACAAGCAAACAATATAACAAATCAGTGACTTAGCGTGAAAGACGGCAAATTCAGCTTCAGATCTGTATCAGGAGCCATTTGAGATGAGAAATATCTCATAAAATATAGATGTTTTAATCTATATCACATCTGCAAGGCCAGAATTCAAAGTTTACAAGTTTTACAGCTGCACTTCCTGTTGGGGTCACATGATTTGAAGTAAGAGGTAAAGCAGAGCAGGATCTGAGCAGACTTTTAGTTTAGGTCCTGAAAATGTCATTTTTACTCAGATCCACAAGCTTTAAATTAAGTTTTTGTAAACTTGTGTAAAACTCTGGCAACAACAAATCTTCCTCTTTGATTTGATTTGGATCGATCAGATAAAGAAAATGGATTACGATGACCTGTTGGTTCACGGCCTGATATGAACCTAATCGTTGGTGTAAACGATGTGCTGCCATCATCAAAAAGAAGGAAGCAGCCAGGAGCCGTTTCCTTGAGTTGAATGAAAAACTCCAAAGAAAAAACCCCCCAGAGTTTCACTTACCTGAAATGATGATCAATACGGGGCTTAAAAGGTATTTAGAAGGTATTTAGAAGCAGCCACAGGGTTGATGGGAGAACTTAAGAAGCCAAAAATAATTGGCTTTTTATTTTTGTTTGAAGACAGCTTGTTTTTTTGGCCTTTAGCACCACTTTAAGATGGAAAAATATGAATGAACAGCATCAAATGACCACTTCAGACCATGAAATTCCCACCCTGATCAGATCCAGCCTAAAAACAAACTGCATTACAAACACGGCTCCAGTTCACAGATCAGTCAGAAACTGGAGGACACTCTCATAAAAGCGTCCCTTCCTCTGCTGAGTAAAAGAAGATAAAGCTGAGGCGTCCTACGACACCTGAACATCTCCTTTTGTGGCTCTAATTCAGAGCTTTGTTGGACCTTTTTATGCTTCAGTTTGTACACAAGTGAGGCCACTATCTTCAGATAAATCAAGTGTGTCCTTCTCCTGTTGGCACGTTATTAAAAGGGACAGCGATTATCGGTCAGGCTGCTTCTTTTTCACCTGCTGGACATTTAAACAGACCGAGCTGCAGTCAATTAAAACTAATTAGAGAGCTGGGAGAAGAGTGCCGCTGTTCCTGCAGGTCCTGGTCTTAGCTGACATTTCCTGCTGACATTTAGTGACAGAGTTATCTGCTATTCTGCCCATTACTGATACGCTGTGATCATGTTTACTCTAATGGTGCTGCTATTTTTACTGCAGGCAGCCGTTTTAGCTGGCTTCTCTCTGCTGGATGCTAAGATGCATTAGATACCTGACACTGGAACTGACTTCTTCCTGTGAATAGCGGCCGGAGGTTTGTTAGACTTTACTTTTCAGCTCGCTCTGAAACTGTGTTCTTGGAAATTTGGAGAAATAGTGTCACAGTCCTGTCATATTATTCTCCAAAAGGAGAATATCGCTCAAACCAAAAGTTTGGGGCTTTTTCTTACAGGGTAATATCAAGAAGTTTATGCTTGAAACCTGTTTAGACATGCATAGATAAGAAGGACAAAGCAGTTTTAACTTGGTTTGAGTGAAGGAATTCATTTAATAGAAAAATCTGAAATCGTGCAGAACACATGAAAAGAAGTTTATTCTCGGATTCCTGAAGCTTTAGTGTTGCTCTTTCTTATACTGCAAAGTACAACGTTGTTTTTAGTTGAAATATATTCAGACATGGATAAATATGAAGGTCTTGAGCAATAGTTCTGCAGGATTTCAGAAGGTTTTTCAAAGTTTTTCTTTAGACATTGGCTGATTTATTTATTTATTTTTACTAAATTATCACGGTTAGAAACACAGTTGAGTCGAGCCACAGTTACGGTTCAACTTGGCCATTTAATTTAACCCTCCATCCTGGGCCCAGTACGTCTGCATGAAGGCGAGTTGAACTGATGTATGACCTTTGAACCATTCAGGCAGAAAAAAGGCTCCTAACTCAAGGGATGAACCAGTGTTGTGTCGACACAGAACAGACAACTTAGCAAAGAAGCCGTTTTAAACTGGATCTTTAGGCACTTTGTCACAAAGACACATCATTTGTTCCCATTTCTTTAGCTGCATCTATGAAAAACAGCAAAGAAAACACAGTTTGACAGACAGAAAATAGGATTTCTGCAGCAACAAGGTGATTCCCAAAGAGCTATTAGCTGAAAACTTGGCATATCTCAGCATGGTGTGCAGTGTGTCCTTAAAACATTTGAGGAAACTGGACAAGTGGAGGACAAAAGAAGAAGTGTCAGGCCTAAAAAACTATCTACAGCAGATGAACAGGATCTGAAAGTGATGTCCTTAAGAAAGAGGAAAAAATCCAGCTGTGACCTGACAGGACCTGAGAGATGCATCTGGACCTTCAGCTGATCCATCTACTGTTGGCCCAAGCCTCATCAGAAATGGTCTCCATGGAAGGGTGGCTGTCAAGAAGCCGTTCTTAAGGAAGGGAAACAGGGAGAAAAGGCTGAGCTGTGCCAAATGACACAAGAAGTGGACTGAAAATCAGTGGCAACAGGTCTTATGGAGGGATGAATCCTCCCCAGAGCCCGGACCTCATAGCACACGACTTTTATGAATCAAACTTGAAAACTTGGCATATCTCAGCATCTTATATTCTTATAACTAACTAAGATAAACTGGCCTGTGCTTAAAGAGTGAAACCTTTCAAAGCTGGAGGGCCCCAAACCGGGAGCAGGACAAGCTTTGCTGTGATGGTTTCAGAAAAGCTTCATTAAATCAGTGTCTTACTGCTGGAAGGCTGCTTTTTACGGTCTGATTTACAGGTTTGATTAAATGGAATTAAAAGGTACATTTTTGTCTCTCAGTGTCTCTCTGATCTGGTCTCATCAGTACTTTCACTTCTACTGCAGTTGATCTACATCTGAGTACACTTATGTGATCATCTGCACAACATTTCACATTCATGCAAACAGAAATCACATTTTTATGATTAAATATCTTGGTGTTTGCTTTTAGTTCTGGTTTTATCGGCATCTTGGACTTTTTGTCGGTTTTGTTCGTTCCCTTTTCAGAGAGCCGAGTCTTTCCCAGACTTCCTCTCCTCTCCGCTGGTCCTGATTAGCACACCTGTTTTCACTTGCCTGCTCACCCTCTGCTGTACTTTGACCTCCAGTTTTTTCCACTTCCTGCCAGATCCTGGTCCTGCCTGCTCTGCTTTCTCTTTACAGCCTCTGGATGTTTTCCAGAGAAGTTTCCCTGAGCAGCCGGTTTGTCTGCATGATTTTTGAGGTGATGAAGAGGTGATGAAGCAGCCCATCAGTCCTGTGGGTTGTTTTGGACACCTGAATGGGTCTAAACCATTCATACCCCAGCAGACTGCTGTGTGGAGACGTCTCCAAACCCTTTAAACAGCTCATCACACGCCTAATTTCCGGCTCTCAGATCCAGCAGTTAAAAGGTTGTTTGCACAGTAAAAAGCTCACATTAAATGGAGGAAGACATATCTCTGACTTTGCTAGTTAAGGCAAAGACTGGACTGAAACACTCTGATGCTGATAACTTCTGTTCAGTGCTGTATTTATCTTTAAATATTTATGTTAATTGTTAAATTCAGAATAGATTTTAAGATTCTTCTCCTCACTTATAAAGCTCTTAATGACCGAGCTCCATCACATCTTAAAGATCTCACAGTTGGATATTTCCCCAACAGAGCACTTTGCTCTCAGGCTGCAGGTTTCCTTGTGGTTCCCAGAGTTCCTAAAAGCAGAATGGGAGGTAGAGCCTTCAGTTATCAGGCCCCTAAAAGCAGAATGGGAGGCAGAGCCTTCAGTTATCAGGCCCCTAAAAGCAGAATGGGAGGCAGAGCCTTCAGTTATCAGGCCCCTAAAAGCAGAATGGGAGGCAGAGCCTTCAGTTATCAGGCCCCTAAAAGCAGAATGGGAGGCAGAGCCTTCAGTTATCAGGCCCCTAAAAGCAGAATGGGAGGCAGAGCCTTCAATTATCAGGCCCCTAAAAGCAGAATGGGAGGCAGAGCCTTCATTTATCAGGCCCCTAAAAGCAGAATGGGAGGCAGAGCCTTCAGTTATCAGGCCCCTAAAAGCAGAATGGGAGGCAGAGCCTTCAGTTATCAGGCCCCTAAAAGCAGAATGGGAGGCAGAGCCTTCAGTTATCAGGCCCCTAAAAGCAGAATGGGAGGCAGAGCCTTCAGTTATCAGGCCCCTAAAAGCAGAATGGGAGGCAGAGCCTTCAGTTATCAGGCCCCTAAAAGCAGAATGGGAGGCAGAGCCTTCAGTTATCAGGCCCCTAAAAGCAGAATGGGAGGCAGAGCCTTCGGTTATCAGGCCCCTAAAAGCAGAATGGGAGGCAGAGCCTTCGGTTATCAGGCCCCTAAAAGCAGAATGGGAGACAGAGCCTTCAGTTATCAGGCCCCTAAAAGCAGAATGGGAGGCAGAGCCTTCAGTTATCAGGCCCCTCTCTGTGGAACCAGCTGCCAGTTTGCCTTCAGGAAGCAGACACCCTCTCTACCTGTAAGATCAGGCTGAAACTTTCCTTTCTGATAAAGCTTATAGTTAGGGATGGCTCAGGTGAGCCTGAAACATCCCATAGTTCTGCTGCTATAGGCCCAGCCTGCTGGGGGAGCTCCCATGATGCACCTCTCCTCCCTCCATGTACAGATGACATCATTGCTGTCATTAACTTGTGTTTCTCTCTCTCAGCAGGTATCTCTGGCCTGGTGTTACGCTGCTTGTTGTCCCACAACAGCAAGTTCTTCTCCCTGCAAATTTGAAGAAAAGGAGAAGAAAGACAAAGACTCTGTTCCCACAGACACATTTGAAATCGGCATTTATACTGACTGCAGCAACAGGATGTGTTTCAAACTGTCAAATGTGTCATTATTGACTGCAGCAGGAAACTTTTCTCAGCACGTAAAATGAAAAAGGTCGTCTCCTGTTGGCTGTAGAGGAAATATTTCATCTTTTTACGCCTTTTGGGAATCAGTTAATCTTTTTGAGGAGCTATTTACAGCAGCAGGAGTGTAAACCGGCAACTGTGGCTCAGAATATTTAAAGATTTCGGGAACACGCAGTCCTGTGATGAAGGCAGTGACATGATAATGATTTGTTGTGGCACAGAGATTTAACAGGCGTGTTACCAGGCAGATGTGGATCAGCTGCCCCTGTGAGACCTGAGCTGCTCTGTATTTGGGGAGACATTAGCTCATCCTTCCGTGCACGTACATGCTGTCTGCAGGGTGTGTTGCAGTCTTCAGTCGCTGACCAGAAGCAGCTGAGTCAGCTCCGGTTTCTTTGTGCTGCAGAGTCTGATGGAGTCTGAAGGCTGTCTGATGTAGGACACGTTAACACCTTCATCATATTTCTGTAAGGGTGACAAAGCGTCTCACAGCTTCATCCACAAGCTGACCGTGCTCCCCCAAACGTCTGGAAGCGTGAAGCCAAACTGCAGCGAGCAAGACCCCCTGATGTAGTTTTAAAGAGTCCACTTTTTATCTCCAACATGCCCAAACATTCGGTGTTTGTTAAGCTCTGCTGAAAGGGCTTCGGGCTCCTTCTGAGGTCCTGTTTGTTGCTGCTGTGTCTGCAGCTTTTAATTCCAACATACAGTTAATGAGGAGAAACTATGGTGCCTGATGGAAAATAGAAAAGTGGGTTCAGTGACCAAATATTTCATTCAAATACATGCCAGAAGGTTACTGATGTCAGCAAGTGTTCAAGTTGAGTTAAATGGCCAAGATGGAGGAAAAGCAGCAACTGTCGCCTGCCTTACTGCGTGAAACCTTTTATTCCCTTTGTCGGTGGTTTCTTTAAGTCCACAGCCTTAGTTCTGGTAAGATTAAAAATGAAAATACCTTTAATTTCACTGGGAAGTGCCTTTTCTCTGGTCATCTGACGGAATGAATATTCAATGCTGCAGTGCTGCCTACTCTTAAATGTGGAGAAAAACCCACGGAAAACATCAATTATAGCAAAAAAAAAGCGGTTGTTCTGAGCTTTAGGGATAAAGAACAGCTGCTCACTGCAATATGATGCAAAGTTTAAAGACTGAATGTTTCTACATGTTGTTCATGAAATTTAAAGCGAGCCACACATGTTTAAAGTAAAAGATGAGCTAAAAAAACACTTGAGTAAAGCCGCCTGACACAGAATAATCACTGCTCATGTGAACGTTTCAGGTTAACCTTCATCTGACTGCAGAGAAACATTTTTAATCATTTTCATGGTGAGTTACTTTCATGCGTTTTTTCCTCCAGTTTAACAGAAACACGCTGAGAAAAAAGCTTCTTGTGGATTTTGATTCAATCAGTTTGAAAAACAAAACACCATCAGCATATTTAAAGCTGTTCATATAGCTGTCAGTAAAGAAAATTCCTTTTCTTTAAGATTAGAATAATGTGTCAGAGATGGTTTAATCTGCAAGGAAACAAACTTTAATGTGATGAATTTTCCTGCTGGTCACATCTGGTATTACACATCAACACAACCTCCAGGATAAATATCTGAACCTGTTACAGGCTCTTTGATCCGTCTGTTTAGTCTGGCCTTAAAAGGATATTTCATTTTTTTAAATGTACCGTTTGAAGTACTTTCAAGCGTCGTAAAATGCAGCAGACAACAATCAGCAGGCTCTCAGTTTGGAGAGTCAGAAAGGCTTTATGATAACACAGAGAAACATTCTCCATCTAAAACACATAAACGATTCCACAACACTTTGAACGACTCGTGCACCAACTGAGGGCTTAATATCAGTGAGACAATAAAGTATGCATCATAAAATAAATAGATTGGTTGGTATATCAGCCCTTTGGCACGATATCTTTTAATTAATACAAATTCTTTCACACAAATGTATTAAACAACCTTTATTGTCACCTGAGAGAAATCCTTAAATCCTTTTAAAAGCACCTTTAGCCTGTGAAACTATAACCTACTCATTTACTTTACAGCACTTGATTGACTTGTGAAAAATTAACGAATCGCTCTGGAATTAGGCTGAAATTAACTGAATCTGCAGCTCAGGAAACTCAACTTGTTGTCATATTTTAGTGTGTTCTCATGCATATAAACAGCACGACGCTCTCGGTGCTTTTCGCTTGTCATTTATACGCATTTTCAGCTTTTGGCGTGCCGTTGGTTTGGGTTTGGGAAACCAACCAATGGTTAGGTTTAGGACAAAAGGCAGGGCGTTAAAATAACATAAAAGTACAAAAAAGCACCGTAATAACATGGCGAAAGACTGCAATAAGTTCACCTTTTCATGTGAGCAGGCTGTCCTTTTGGCTGATGCAGTCAGCAAGCTGAATATCTGCCGATATATCAGTGTTTATGTTTCTGTATTTATCAGACGCTTTTATCCAAAGCGACTTACAAATGAAGATATAACAGCTTTATAAAAAGCTAACAATAAGCTCCATAGAAGGAACCCAGGAGTCCGACTCTGTCAGAGGGGACAGAGTAGAGATAGGGTGCAGGCATAGAAGGAAGTGCAGAAAGATAAAGTGCAGAGATAGAGGGGGGAGGGAAGTACAAGGTAAGTGCTGGGATAGGAGATGCTCTCTGAAGAGCTGGGTTTTCAGGAGCTTCTTGAAGATAGACAGGGACGCCCCTGTTCTGGTAGCGCTCGGTAGGTCATTCCACCATCGTGGGACGACACATGAACAGAGTTTGGATTGTCTTAGGCGTGGTGTAGGAGCTGCTAGACGACAATCCTGGGACCAACGGAGGGACCCAGTTGGGACAGAAGCCTTTGCAAGAGCATTCAAGTAGATGGAGCCGTTCCATTCAGCTCTTTGTAGCTAACATCAGGGACTTGGATCTGATGCAGGCGGCTAAGGGCAGCCAGAGGAGCTCAATGAACAGAGGGGGGGCGTGTTCTTTTAGGCTGATCCAAGACCAGACGCACCGCCGCGTTCTGGACCATCTGCAGAGGTTTCACAGGCTGGAGACCAGTTAGGAAACCAGTTAGGAAACCAGTTAGGAGACCAGTTAGGAGACCAGTTAGGAAACCAGTTAGGAGATCAGTTAGGAAACCAGTTAGGAAACCAGTTAGGAGAGCAGTTAGGAAACCAGTTAGGAGAGCAGTTAGGAGAGCAGTTAGGAGACCAGTTAGGAGAGCAGTTAGGAAACCAGTTAGGAAACCAGTTAGGAAACCAGTTAGGAGACCAGTTAGGAAACCAGTTAGGAGACCAGTTAGGAGACCAGTTAGGAGACCAGTAAGGAGACCAGTTAGGAAACCAGTTAGGAGACCAGTTAGGAAACCAGTTAGGAGACCAGTTAGGAGACCAGTTAGGAGAGCAGTTAGGAGACCAGTTAGGAAACCAGTTAGGAGACCAGTTAGGAAACCAGTTAGGAGACCAGTTAGGAAACCAGTTAGGAAACCAGTTAGGAGACCAGTTAGGAAACCAGTTAGGAGACCAGTTAGGAGAGCAGTTAGGAGACCAGTTAGGAGACCAGTTAGGAAACCAGTTAGGAAACCAGTTAGGAAACCAGTTAGGAGACCAGTTAGGAGACCAGTTAGGAAACCAGTTAGGAGACCAGTTAGGAAACCAGTTAGGAGACCAGTTAGGAAACCAGTTAGGAAACCAGTTAGGAGACCAGTTAGGAAACCAGTTAGGAAACCAGTTAGGAGAGCAGTTAGGAAACCAGTTAGGAGAGCAGTTAGGAGAGCAGTTAGGAGACCAGTTAGGAGAGCAGTTAGGAAACCAGTTAGGAAACCAGTTAGGAAACCAGTTAGGAGACCAGTTAGGAAACCAGTTAGGAGACCAGTTAGGAGACCAGTTAGGAGACCAGTAAGGAGACCAGTTAGGAAACCAGTTAGGAGACCAGTTAGGAAACCAGTTAGGAGACCAGTTAGGAGACCAGTTAGGAGAGCAGTTAGGAGACCAGTTAGGAGACCAGTTAGGAAACCAGTTAGGAGACCAGTTAGGAAACCAGTTAGGAGACCAGTTAGGAAACCAGTTAGGAGACCAGTTAGGAAACCAGTTAGGAAACCAGTTAGGAGACCAGTTAGGAAACCAGTTAGGAGACCAGTTAGGAGACCAGTTAGGAGAGCAGTTAGGAGACCAGTTAGGAAACCAGTTAGGAAACCAGTTAGGAAACCAGTTAGGAGACCAGTTAGGAAACCAGTTAGGAAACCAGTTAGGAGAGCGTTGCAGGAGTCAAGGCAGGAAATGAACCATGGCCTGCACCAGGAGCTGGGGGGCATGTTGGGTCAGGTATGGTGCATCCCGAGTTTGAACTAATGCTACATGGAGGGTTTTTTACGCTCTGCCACTTCTGCATCAGTCCACACTGCAGCAGAGATGCTCTGTGGCTGACAAAATGCAGCAAAAAACTAGACAACCGCCGCCTTCTGCAAAACAAAAGCAGCGTAACGATCCACAAATGTAGCGCTTGGTTGGATCGTCGTGACATTTTTGAGGTTTTAATTGTTTTAGATGCTGAAATAATCCCTTTTTCCTCCACTATCCTTTCGAGGTGGACATCGCATTGGGATTGAGTTATAAATCCTTCTCACAAACTCTGTTTCAGGGCAACACTGATGCAGCTTTGTTGTGTCCGAAGTTGAGGTGGAATGGGGGTGTTGGGTGTTCCTGGTCTGGTGGTTTGGATAAATAAGTCTCTGAGCTGGTGTTAAGCTGTTTTCTCTCAAACAAGCCACATGATTTACTGATTACAAACAATTAAATTATCCATGCAAATCAGTTATAGCAGGAAAGCAAAAGTAACTCAAAGAAACTCCAGAGATTTACTGAGTCTTTTATAAGCACCTGTAGGGGGCACTGGGAGGACTTCAGGCTCGTCGTCATGTTGCTGCTTCCTGTTTACATGAATGAGACCCTGAAAAGTGGGAAAATGAATGCCGACCAGTGCAAAAAGCCCACACATGCATTCACACACAATCTCAGCCTTTTGATAAACTTCCTCTCTGCTGTGAGCTCGTCGGGCTGGAGCTGGGTCCTCTGGGCTTTATTGATCGAAGCAGCATCACCCACACTCGGCTACATATTCACCAAAGGCCAACAGAGGGTCAGAGCCAGCTGTGAAACCTGAATACCTTCTATTGACTGCAGCTCTTTCCTTTTTTAGGCTCCACCAGTCGATCTGTTGGAATATTGGCAGCATCACAGTCGAAGAACACAAATTCTTCTGTAAATCTGGGACTGATCTGATCTCTTTGGTCTCACAGTCGTCCTCGTTCCAACTTGTTTTACCTCCAACTCTCAGGTGTTTTGCTTGCACATAGAAACCACGTGCACGGCTTTTCTCCTGCTCACAAACTGGTATTTCTTTTAAAAAACAGTGTGCCTCCCTCATTCTTCAGCTCATGCACACACACCTTTCATAGCAACGTAACCCTGACATTGACAAAGAAGCCACATCATTTTCCACAGAAAAGCACGAGGGCGATTTACAGTTTTAGTGGTTCGACTCTGATGCTGCATCGAGGTCGAACGGGACATGATGGATGATAGGAAAGAACCCGCTGGCTTCTGTTGAGGCAGTTTGGGAGGTGGTGAGGTCACAAGGAGGATGACAGCAAAGGTTTAAGATTTAAAAAGGAAAGGAGAAGAGACTGATTGGCTGGGTACGAAAAGAAGCAGGAAGACCATTGGACCAAAGCTGTGATGTCACAGTTAAAGTGGGAAAGCCAGGTCTACCCGAGCGAACTTTGACCAAAACTTCATTAATTGAGGGGACGTTAAATAACTCTAAAAGAAATCAAATATTTGGAATTTGTTCAGAATTTTCTGGCACAGCATTTTAGCAAAATCCCATGATGCATCTGTTCGTCTGTTTCTCCTGATCTTCTCCACTCGGACTGTGTGTTTATCTGCTTCAGATCAAACAGCCGGTCCTCCCCCGATGAGCTGCTGTGTGTTTTGGTTGCTGGTTTATAATCCGACCGTTTCCCTTCACCCTGCAGGGTCCTTTGTTCTGAACCTGCAGAGCTGCTTACTTATTAAACTCAGCTCCGAGCGTCTCAGTTTTATATTTGGTTTAGTTGCACTTCTTCTTCACTCTTGCTGTTGTGGTGCTTGCATGTCTTCATATGCAAATGATTCATTTGTCCTTTCATTCATGGCTAAAGATGGAGGTGGACTCAGGTTCGTGCATGTGTTCATGTAACCGGTTCGGTTCTAGTGTTGTCTGCGTTTTTATGAACATGAACAGGCCCAGACCAGCATATCTTTCTCCTTTTATTCTGACGAAAGGTGTAAAAAAACAACAAAATCCTCTGGTAAATCGTGATCAAATACAAATTAAATGACACAGAAATATATTGGCGCACTAGCAAGCTAACAGAGGCTAAAACTCTGAAATTTCTGTGACCACAGTGTCGCTTTCCTCTCCCAAGGAGTACAACAGCAAAAAAGGGAAGAGGCAAAAGCGTGAGACACATATATAGGAGGGACCCTCGAAAGTGAACGTTGAGGAACAGAAACTGAGTCTCAAACGTTCCACATGTTGACTCAGGAGGCCAGACATGTCAGGTAATAACTATTTCCACAGATTTTGTGTAATTATAATTATATATATATATTATATAATTATATATTATATCATATTATATATATATATATTATATATATGGCATGCCGTTCAGGAAATTAATCTTTGAATATATTGAATGAACCTTGAATATATGGAATGAAACTTTGAATATATTGAATGAACCTTGAATATATGGAATGAAACTCTGAATATATTGAATGAACCTTGAATATATGGAATGAAACTCTGAATATATTGAATGAACCTTGAATATATGGAATGAAACTCTGAATATATGGAATGAACCTTGAATATATTGAATGAACCTTGAATATATGGAATGAAACTCTGAATATATTGAATTAAACTCTGAATATATTGAATGAACCTTGAATATATGGAATGAAACTCTGAATATATTGAATGAACCTTGAATATATGGAATGAAACTTTGAATATATTGAATGAACCTTGAATATATTGAATGAACCTTGAATATATGGAATGAAACTCTGAATATATTGAATTAAACTCTGAATATATTGAATGAACCTTGAATATATGGAATGAAACTCTGAATATATTGAATGAACCTTGAATATATGGAATGAACCATTGAATATATTGAATGAAACTTTGAATATATTGAATGAACCTTGAATATATTGAATGAACTTTGAATATATGGAATTAACCTTGAATATATGGAATGAAACTCTGAATATATTGAATGAAACTCTGAATATATTGAATGAACCTTGAATATATGGAATGAAACTCTGAATATATTGAATGAAACTCTGAATATATTGAATGAACCTTGAATATATGGAATGAAACTTTGAATATATTGAATGAACCTTGAATATATGGAATGAACCTTGAATATATGGAATGAACCTTGAATATATGGAATGAAACTCTGAATATATTGAATGAAACTCTGAATATATTGAATGAACCTTGAATATATGGAATGAAACTCTGAATATATTGAATGAACCTTGAATATATTGAATGAAACTCTGAATATATTGAATGAACCTTGAATATATGGAATGAAACTCTGAATATATTGAATGAACCTTGAATATATGGAATGAACCTTTGACTATATTGAATGAAACTTGACTGACGTCAGACTTCACGGAAGTGCCTGCGGCCATCTTGTCTAAGGTGTGGATACTGTGGCGAAAAGCGAATGACAATTAGTCAGTCCGCTCGGAATTTTGTAGGAGGAATATTAAAGTATGTGGACATCATTAACACACTGGCGAATGCATGTACGGGCCAAAATCCTCCCGATAACCCTGCCCGTTCTTCTAACGAAGAAGTCGTGGCAGACTTACGACAACAGGCCAGGCAGCTGTTTATCAGGCCAACCTCAGCATGCCTTCAACCTCTCAGGAGTGCCCCAAAACGGCAATGCAGGCAGAATATTTAGTTAAGTAATGAACGTATATGATGATCCGTGACACAATGTCCACTTTGGGCACGATGCATTTGTCTGTCCGCAATCTGCTGTGAGTAACGTGAACAAAGCTGTGTCGCGGATCATCAAATACGTTCAATACTAAACTAAATATTCAGCCTACATTGGTCTATGAATGTGGGTGATTCTTATTGTATCTAAACAATATATTAAGAGCTTCTCTTTCAGTTCACGAAATCCCTGTAGCCGCAGCAGCTTCTCCAGTGCCGCGTCAGAGCGCAGTGTCATTACGCACGGCCATTCACCGTGTTTCACTTTTATTAAATCAACTGAAAACTTTATCAAGCTAACTATACAGACCTCTACACACAACAGACTGTTCTGTTAGTAGTTCTGCTTTTGTTTTTTTTAAGGAGAAGCTGTGTTACCAGGGCTCATCATGGCTGCAGTGAGGTATTGTCTATATTACATCAGGGCCCTCGTGTTGTTTTAAATAAAGCCTATCTATTCCAACATCTTGTGTGTTGGGCCCTTTCTTGTTTACGGGTGGAGATTGCACACAGGGACTGTTTTGGGGCACTCCTGAGAGGTTGAAGGCATGCTGAGGTTGGCCTGATAAACAGCTGCCTGGCCTGTTGTCGTAAGTCTGCCACGACTTCTTCGTTAGAAGAACGGGCAGGGTTATCGGGAGGATTTTGGCCCGTACATGCATTCGCCAGTGTGTTAATGATGTCCTCATACTTTAATATTCCTCCTACAAAATTCCGAACGGACTGACTCATTGTCATTCGCTTTTCGCCACAGTATCCACACCTTAGACAAGATGGCTGCAGGCACTTCCGTGAAGTCTGACGTCAGTCAAGTTTCATTCAATATATTCAAAGATTAATTTCCTGAACGGCATGCCATATATATATTATATAATGATATATATATAAAATAAATAATATTATAAAATAATTATAATAATATAATTATATATATATATATTATATAATTATATATATAATTATAAATCTATATATTGCTGCTGTATAATTGACTCTGTTACATTCACACCTCTGCCACATATTTAGTGACGAATCTGAAAATTTAAACACTTTAAAGAACCGGACATGTGTACCGGTCTGAACCTGGCCTTTGACAGAGCTCCTATATCTCCTTTTAGATGTAAAAACTGTGCGTGAAGCAACTTTGAACTAATTCTGACTCTGTTAAGAAGAACTGAAATGTAAAATCTGACGATAAAAACTTATTCATGTGCATATGGTATGATGCAGCCGGGGGCAGAACAAGAAGAGTTTTCTTCCTTTTTATTCTCCAGCCGAGCTCAGTGAACTCTGCTGGAGAACAGGAGGCGTCAGTTGCAGCTCGGGGGGATGAAGACGTAGCATCATCCGGACGGCTGCAGACTCCTGAGACAGTAAGAAGTGAGCGGCTGCGGGAACTCCAGGGCACAACGCTGCTCGTAAACAAGCAAACAGCATAATTAGGCCCTTTCCTGAGGTGCTGCACAGCTCCAGTGTTTGGAGAGTGAATGATTATTCATGAGCGCCTCCCTGGGAGCAGGTGAGTGAGCTTGGACCGATGATCTGAACAACAGGGTTCACTTAAAAGTTGGAACACAGAAGTCAACGCTCTGATGCCTGGTGAAATATTTATTGTGCCATGAGGGGAAGTGGAGCTCAGCAGCCTAAAGGGACGGAAAGAAAATCAACCATCCAACTATCACCATATAAGACTGGCTAGTTCTTCACTTCCTTCCATTTGATTTTTCTAATACTCAAACAGAATTAAACTAAGGAGTTGAGCATCCTGTGAGATTTTACTCTCATAAGGCTTCAGGTGACTTATGCCGTCCCAGAGTTACGCTTTAAAGATGGAAGGGAGGGAGGTCAAGTCCCCCGATAAAGTCTGATCCCTTCTGATTGGTCAGCTCAAATATAACGGGAGTCATCTGGGGTGTGAAATATCTGATAAACCTGTCGCAGTGAAGAAAAGAAGGAAATATTCCAGATGTCAGATAGTCTTTATGGCTCTTAACGAAGTGGAAACATCATAAAACTTAAACTGCAGAAACATGTAGATTCAGTGATCCATTTCCAATCATTTTCCAATGTTTTGTCAAAGCTGTGGATTTAGTTATAGATGGAGTTTATTCATTTTGATTTTTAGCAGAGTAAAAATGAGCTTATTCAGTTATTTTGCACTGACACCCTTAAAAATAACTCATTATAACTTACAGCAGGGAACCAATTCAGTAGAATAAAAGTAAATTACTCATATCACACAAAAACACTTTCTAGATTTAGTTGGAATCCAGTTAACTGGCTCATCTAGTTTTAAACAAGATTCAGGGAGAAAAATGCATCAACCATACAGTGTGTGGCAGGACTTGGCAACATATTCAGCTCAGAGATGCTGGCTGTTCCCAGTCAGCTGGGTCTGAAATCTGGAGCAAGAACAAACTAAACAGGAAGGTTGTAAAAGGGAAACATTCAGGTCAAAGAGTCGGGGCAGAAAACTCAAAGCAACACGTCTGAAAACAGAAAAAGTTCAACTAAAGAAGCAGGAGGCGATGTTTGTGGGAGAGAACTGTAAGAAAGCAGCTGAAGGAAATGGGATTTCCATCCAGAGAAGCCAAAGTAAAGCATCAGTAACACCTGAAGAGAAGAAAAGCAGCTCACAGCGGCTGAAGAGAAGCAGCCAGGGACTGTGGATGGTTGGATGGAAGTGAGACTCAGAGATGAATCACCAAGGAGACGATGCTGGAGCTTTAGTTTGGTCCAATGAAACATGGAAGATGACTGGCTGAAGGAAACCAGCAGGTTTCCACCATCACTGATGATATGGGCTGATGGAAAGGACCAGAGGAGATGTTCAGGTGGACTCTGTTCTCCTTCCATCTCTGATGATATGGGCTGATGTAAAGGACCAGAGGAGGTGTTCAGGTGGACTCTGTTCTCCTTCCATCTCTGATGATATGGGCTGATGTAAAGGACCAGAGGAGGTGTTCAGGTGGACTCTGTTCTCCTTCCATCTCTGATGATATGGGCTGATGGAAAGGACCAGAGGAGGTGTTCAGGTGGACTCTGTTCTCCTTCCATCTCTGATGATATGGGCTGATGTAAAGGACCAGAGGAGGTGTTCAGGTGGACTCTGTTCTCCTTCCATCTCTGATGATATGGGCTGATGTAAAGGACCAGAGGAGGTGTTCAGGTGGACTCTGTTCTCCTTCCATCTCTGATGATATGGGCTGATGGAAAGGACCAGAGGAGATGTTCAGGTGGACTCTGTTCTCCTTCCATCTCTGATGATATGGGCTGATGTAAAGGACCAGAGGAGGTGTTCAGGTGGACTCTGTTCTCCTTCCATCTCTGATGATATGGGCTGATGGAAAGGACCAGAGGAGATGTTCAGGTGGACTCTGTTCTCCTTCCATCTCTGATGATATGGGCTGATGGAAAGGACCAGAGGAGGTGTTCAGGTGGACTCTGTTCTCCTTCCATCTCTGATGATATGGGCTGATGGAAAGGACCAGAGGAGATGTTCAGGTGGACTCTGTTCTCCTTCCATCTCTGATGATATGGGCTGATGTAAAGGACCAGAGGAGATGGCAGCATCACCTCTGCAGGAGGTGTTCAGGAGGACTCTGTTCTCCTTCCATCAGTCAGACGGAGGTTTGGTGAAGCTGAGCCCATTTTTCAGGATGATTAATCTTTTACAGAGCTTTTTAAGACTGTTTAAACTTTTCTTCAGGAGAGACATCAATTCCATGAGTTCAAGTTTATGGTGGAAATGAAAAATAAATGATCCATGAAGAGGCTCCATCCTGCAGAGCTGATCTGTTAAAACCTGATTAATGAAGAATACTTAAAGTCCTTAAAGAATGTAAGCAGTCAGAAAAGACAGAGGAGCTGAAACTAACAATAATGGTTCTTCCATATTCTTTGGCTGGAGTTTTCAAGGAAATCATAAACTCTAAAGTCAAGTTTATTTGTAGCACATTTCATGTACAAAACAATTCAAAGTGCTTTATATAAAGTAAAAGCATTGCAGCAGGGAGCAGAAAAAGCATTAAAAATACATAAAATTATATAAAAAAAATTATATAATAATTAAAATGAATAAAAACAAGCAACAGTCTGGATAAGTTAAAAGATATCGTGCAGATTTCATGCATAGACACATGAGAAAAGAGATGTTTTTAACCTGGATTTAAAAATGTCTCCATTTGGTGACAGTTTAACCTCCTTAATTTAGCATCACAGCTAAATGCTGCTTCTCCAGGTTTATTCTGGACTCTGGACTGGACCAGCTGACCCGAGTCCTTGGATCTAAGAGCTCTGCTGGGTTTATATTCTCTGAACACATCACAGATGTAAACCATCTTTTAAAGGCTTTTAAAATCTATTCTGTGACTGACTGGAAGCCAGAGTGAAGCCTTTAAAGCTGCTGTGATGTGTTCAGATCTCTGAGTCCTGGTTAAAACTCCAGCAGCAGCGTTCTGGAGGAGCTGCAGATGTTTAAAGCTCTTTTTGGGAAGTCCGTTACAGTGATGGAGTCTTTATACTTTTATACATACATAAAGGGAAAAAATAGGTGAAATTGCAATGTTTGAAAATGAAATCAACTTTTTTCAAACAGACGTTATCATATTTGTGGAACATGATTCATAAAAGTCGTGTGCTACGAGGTCCGGGCTCTGGGGAGGATTCATCCCTCCATAAGACCTGTTGCCACTGATTTTCAGTCCACTTCTTGTGTCATTTGGCACAGCTCAGCCTTTTCTCCCTGTTTCCCTTCCTTAAGAACGGCTTCTTGACAGCCACCCTTCCATGGAGACCATTTCTGATGAGGCTTGGGCCAACAGTAGATGGATCAGCTGAAGGTCCAGATGCATCTCTCAGGTCCTGTCAGGTCACAGCTGGATTTTTTCCTCTTTCTTAAGGACATCACTTTCAGATCCTGTTCATCTGCTGGAGATAGTTTTTTAGGCCTGACACTTCTTCTTTTGTCCTCCACTTGTCCAGTTTCCTCAAATGTTTTAAGGACACACTGCACACCATGCTGAGATATGCCAAGTTTTCAGCTAATAGCTCTTTGGGAATCACCTTGTTGCTGCAGAAATCCTATTTTCTGTCTGTCAAACTGTGTTTTCTTTGCTGTTTTTCATAGATGCAGCTAAAGAAATGGGAACAAATGATGTGTCTTTGTGACAAAGTGCCTAAAGATCCAGTTTAAAATGGCTTCTTTGCTAAGTTGTCTGTTATGTGTCGACACAACACTGGTTCATCCCTTAAAATCTATTCTGTGACTGACTGGAAGCCAGAGTAAAGCCTTTAAAACTGGTGTGATGTGTTCAGGTCTCTGAGTCCTGGTTAAAACTCCAGCAGCAGCGTTCTGGATGAGCTGCAGATGTTTGATGCTCTTACAGACCGTTACAGTGATGGAGTCTCCTGGAGATGAATGCATGGATCAAAACGGCTGATATTCAGTGTAACAGGTGCCTAAAAAGAAGCTTCTTCTCTTCCAAACTGAACACGTTTATGGCTGCATGTGAAAGACTGACCGGTGGGGATTTAAAGTGAGTCATTCACACCCTGTGAGCCGCCGTGTTTGTGTCAGTGACCCAGCAGAACATCCTGTTTCACCTGTGAGCTGTTTACATACCCAGCAGACATGTTGTGGTCACCAGATCCAAGCTGTGAATGGAGCCGTGTGGGGGGGGGAGTCCAGGCTGATCTGTTGGCGTTTGATCATAGCTTCTTTAACTCCTTTTACCATCTGTTATCTCCGTCCAGAGTGATCGTTTTAATCCTTTAGATACAAGTGGACCGCTGAGTTTTAACCCCAGGGCCCGGTTCTGGAGAGATGCATGAACAATATGGGTCACATAAGGTCACACGACTCCGTTTTGACTAAACCAACGAAACAGTGAAATCAAAGCTAATTTCTGCTAAATGATGCCTGTAACACCTGAAATGAAGGTATGAAGATGAGAAATTCTTCTTCTGCTGCTTATTTAACCCAAACCATCTATCAGAAACTGTCTCTAAACTAATTTAAATGAATCTAGATTCATCTGACAGCCGCATCCTGAAGGTTTATCTGAGAGTTTCATGGAACCTGCTACCTGTCTTTTTATGGACTCTGCTCAGCGTGGCTGTCCCTGCATCACATTTAATCCCTATTATTGGTCAAACTAATCCGCTTGGATGGAAAAGAGCTGCAGCCTTCATGCTGAAAGTGTAGGGTGCAGCAAGACAACAACACAACACTGATGTGGTCTGTTCGGTTGTCCTGATAAACTGGCAAACAGCTTCCTGCAGTCACAGAGAGACGCTATCATCCAGTCTGAGCCACACGATGGATTTAGATCCAACATCTACTTCCTTTTATCTCAGATTTTGGTCTCTACTGAGGGGAATGTTTGTTTTTTAAGCTGCCACATGCTCCTTTATGCTCCTCAGCTGCTCTCTGATGTGTCTGCCGGCTGGATGCTGGTGAGCAGGTGACAACAGTGAGAGTAAACCAGCTAATTTATTGTCCTTATCATCCAATCCGTTATCAAAGTATTCTTTAAGAACACGCTGGTCCTTCACATCTGCTGATTCGTGTTTGATTTGGTCACTGCTTGGACCTTTGATACATGAATAATTAATCATTCGAGGGGTTTGTGTTTGCTGTCGGGTCACAGCCCACAAACTGTGCAACACGGGGTCACATTTGTGGCTGTTTCCTAACATTTAATTACATTTCCAGCAGTTATCGAGTCCTGACGGCGTTTATCGTGTGACTGGTTTCACCGAAGGATCACATTTAATCTGTGAATGAGAGGCTGACACATAAAATCCTGCTGTAATTATAGAGAGGAATTTGGGTGACTGAGGGACAATTGAGGAAAAAAACTAAAGCAGCTGAGTGGAAGTGTGTCACTGTGTGTCCGGCTTGAACACATGGTTCGATTTAATGGCTGCTTGTCTGTCCTTCCCCCTTATTTATAAATGTTAAGGACAGAAACCATCCCCCTGCAGGTCAGAATGAGTTCCAGCACAATTATAGATTCAGATTTTCCTGATGAGGCTTAACTTTCAAACTGATTCAAAGAGGAGATATTTGAGACTTGGTGAGTGTTACAGTGTTGTAGCCGGGCCCAAATACAGGAGAAGCGGCAGGTTTGGTAGCTTAAGTCTGAAGGTATCCATAAGGCAGGGATCTCCAACTCCGGCCCTCGAGGTTTTAGATGTTTCAACACACCTGATTCAGATGAAATGGATCCCTTCCAAAGATTGTTAAGTTCTGCACAAACCAGCTAATGAGGCATCGATCTGAATCAGGTGTGTTGGAGCAGGAAACATCTAAAACCTGCAGGACAGCGGCCCTCGAGGACCGGAGTTGGAGATCCCTGCCATAAGGAGTCCAGGGCGAGTGATCTGTTGGCGTCATCAGAGCGTTTGGATCACATATGTCAAAGTCCAGTCCTCGAGGGCCGCTGTCCTGCAGGTTTCAGATGTTTCCCTGCTTCAACACACCTGATTCAGATTAAATTAATCCCTTCCAAAGATTGTTAAGTTCTGCACAAAACAGCTAATGAGGCATCGATCTGGATCAGGTGTGTTGGAGCAGGGAAACATCTGAAACCTGCAGGACAGCGGAGATCCCTGCCATAAGGAGTCCAGGGCGAGGAGCAGCACCGGTACTGAGTTAAGTCCCGAAAAACGGAAATCTGGGGAAACAAAGAAGCCGGAACCAAAACCAGTTAGTTAGATGATCTGTTGGTGACATCAGCGTTTGGATGACCTGCAGCTTCTGGTCCTTATCTGGGAGGATTTCATCCTTAGAGTTCAGATGTTCTTGTTCTTTATCTTAGTTTTTCTTGTGAATCTTACGGATCTGGTTGAGTATTCTCAGAAATTCCCTTTTTTACGAAGCTCCTTTGAAAACATTGATTGGTAGAAATAATTCTTAAAGTCTTGGATGAAATGAATCAAGTGTTGCTATAAAAGAAGTAATTATGGGACACTGTCTTTGATAAAGGATGTTCTGGTGTTTCCCACGTTAAAGGAGATCATTAAGGCAGCATTAGGCTGCTGCTCAGATACTTTTCACTCAGAAAACTGGACGGGACGCTGTTTTATTTCCTGTTTGACGTCCTTTTCCCCCGTTTGCCTGCTCCTGTGATGCCTCCTGAGTGCTTTACAGTCCTGCCTCTCCCTCTGCTTTCTTACTGTTCTCCTTGTTCAGCTCCTGTTTTACTCTTCTCAGTCCTTGGATTTGTTGCTTGAGGTTTTTTAACTTTTAACTCCTCCAGCAGCGTCTTCAGTTTGTTTGTGAGTTTCTTTATTAAAGGCAAAGAATAATTAATCTGTAAACGAATAAATGTGGACAAATACACAGAAATAAGTAAGGAAATATACAGATTTATGTATATATGTATGTTTTTATTTCTTAATCTATTTCTTGTATTCAAATTGTTTTGTTTTTTACATTTTTTCTAAATGTTTTTCTTTGTTTTTTGTCAAATATGTGAACTTTATTTTCCATTATTCCATTTTCTTCTTGAAATGACTTCATATTGTTGTTTGCTTTTTCTCTGGGGCTCTGACCACGAGTTGTTTGCTCCGTCTTCATGAAAAGTTTTTGTTCTTTGAGGAAACTCCTTCATCTGCTGCTCATTTAACCCAGGTTAAGGTTTATCTGAAGGTTTTATTTCCATTCTCCCTGCTCAGTTTGGCTGTTTCTGCATCAGATTGAATTCCTCTTACTGGTAAAACTGCCCCGCTTGGGTGGAAAAGTCCTGAAAAGGACCAACTGCAGCTGGTGTTGCAGCAGGCTTCTGCACTGTGATGGTACAGCAAGGTGCTGGGATAAACTGTGCTGTCCTCTGAGGAGATCTCTGTTTATTCTGACAACAATAAGTGATGAAGATGAAAAACAGCAGCCCACTCCAGCTCCCACACAAACACAGCAGATCCTGAGGTCCTGACAGTCAGGTATGAGAGTGTGTAGGAGATGGATTTTGAGTCATTATTCCAGCTGTGGCGACAAATGCTACTTTTCTTTCTTTCTTTCTGTACATGTAAAGTCTGAGTTCAGCCTGGCTGAAATATGTCGTTAGATGAGGATTTTTTTGACACTTTCTTTGAATTTTTGAATGGAGAGATCGAAGCGAACTGAGATCAGATCAGTTGAGTGCAGCGACTCCCCGTTTGAGTCTTCCTCCGGTTTTGATCGGTTTGTCTGTTCACTCTGAATCTCTGATCGTCTTTATGTAACCGCGCAGCTTTGTGTTGTTGCCATGGTGTCGATATCTAACACTGTGCTGCAGCGCCTACATGATTTAGGTGGCACAGTCACATCTGAATCAAACACACACATTATGCTGAAGTGTGCGTTACAGTGAGGGTGTTTAGTAGCTGCTGGCTTCTATGTTCATTTACATTTACATGTTAGACAAACATTTCCTTTTCCTTTGGGTTATTAGAGTCTAAGACTGACATATTTTCATTCAGCTCATGCAAAAGTCTTGAACCAACCCCTTAATTTACTGCCTTGGAAACATGGTTAAACATAAATGTGCTTTTATAGATACATAAAGGGAAAAAATAGGTGAAATTGCAATGTTGGACTGAAGGTCCAGATGCATCTCTCAGGTCCTGTCAGGTCACAGCTGGATTTTTTCCTCTTTCTTAAGGACATCACTTTCAGATCCTGTTCATCTGCTGGAGATAGTTTTTTAGGCCTGACACTTCTTCTTTTGTCCTCCACTTGTCCAGTTTCCTCAAATGTTTTAAGGACACACTGCACACCGTGCTGAGATATGCCAAGTTTTCAGCTAATAGCTCTTTGGGAATCACCTTGTTGCTGCAGAAATCCTATTTTCTGTCTGTCAAACTGTGTTTTCTTTGCTGTTTTTCATAGATGCAGCTAAAGAAATGGGAACAAATGATGTGTCTTTGTGACAAAGTGCCTAAAGATCCAGTTTAAAACGGCTTCTTTGCTAAGTTGTCTGTTCTGTGTCGACACAACACTGGTTCATCCCTTGAGTTAGGAGCCTTTTTTCTGCCTGAATGGTTCATAGCTCAGAGTTAAGTGGCTGAACAAAGAAAAAACACTGAAAATGCTCAGGAACAAAGGCTGAAAATGAGTGAAAAAGCAGAAAATGTCCAAAGAAAAACTCTGAAAGAGCTTCAGAAAGCTGCAGAACTATGATCAGGACACAGGAAAGCTGCTTGGAAGGAAACAGGAATAAATTAGGCTGATGGGGAGTTTTAAACAGTACTTTAGGTTTAGAAACCGATGTTGCAGTTTGTAGTTCATTGTAGTTTTCTTCAGTTTGACCGTAATAAACATTCAGTAGACAGCTGGAAAATATGAGCTTTCTCTCTAAACTCATCAATTAAAATCTTGCCAGTGACAGGCCACATGCAGCTTTATTGGATTTAGTTTCCATGGAAACAGCTTGGGTCTAAGATCACTTGCTGTCAACTGCCGACGATAAATTTTCATAAACAAGATTTAGAACATTCATTAAGTTGATGTTTGAACTGGTCCACAGAGGAGGAACCCTGACACCGCAGCCTGTTCCATGGATCGTATTTATCTCTGGAGATGATATAAAACTGTGAGAAGTTGGTTTTACAGTGAGGCAGGAGCTACTGATAGCTGGGATTGTTCCAGACAGCCTAAGTCTGCGGTGACTGGTCACACATGGAGACACCTCAGCTAAAAATAACATTTTACTGAAACTCTTTCAGGTTGAGTTTAGGCAATAACAGCACTTCAGAAAAAGATTTGCACCCATGATCACTAGAAGCCTAGTGTAGTACAGGCCATATCTGGCAGCCGGAACAAACGCCTCGTGGACACTTTTTAGGAAAGGGAGGAGTCTCAGGTCATGGAGGCAAAAGGTTCAGACAAGTAGCCCAGACAACCCTGTTCCCAGCGACCCTCTCCAGCTCCTCCTGGAGGATCCAGAGGCGTTCCCAGGTCAGATGGGAGTATAATCCCTCCAGTGGGTTCTGGTTCTGACCCGGGGCCTCCTCCCAGGAGGCATCCTAACCAGAGGAACCACCTCAGCTGACTCCTTTCTATGTGGAGGAGCAGCGGCTCTACTCCGAGCTCCTCCGGATGGTGGAGCTCCTCCCTCCGGATAGTAGAGCTCCTCCCTCCGGATGGTGGAGCTCCTCCCCCTGGATGGTGGAGCTCCTCCCTCCGGATAGTAGAGCTCCTCCCTCCGGATGGTGGAGCTCCTCCCCCTGGATGGTGGAGCTCCTCCCTCCGGATAGTGGAGCTCCTCTCCCGGGATGTAGAAGCTCCTCCCTCCGGGTGGTGGAGCTCCTCCCTCCGGATGGTGGAGCTCCTCCCTCCGGATGGTGGAGCTCCTCCCTCCGGATAGTAGAGCTCCTCCCTCCGGATGGTGGAGCTCCTCCCCCTGGATGGTGGAGCTCCTCCCTCCGGATAGTGGAGCTCCTCTCCCGGGATGTAGAAGCTCCTCCCTCCGGGTGGTGGAGCTCCTCTCCCGGGATGTAGAAGCTCCTCCCTCCGGGTGGTGGAGCTCCTCCCTCCGGATGGTGGAGCTCCTCCCTCCGGATGGTGGAGCTCCTCCCTCCGGATAGTGGAGCTCCTCCCTCTGGATGATGGAGCTCCTCCCCCTGGATGGTGGAGCTCCTCCCCCTGGATGGTGGAGCTCCTCCCCATATCTCTAAGGCTGAGCCCCGCCCCCCTCTGAAGGAAACTGATTTCAGCCGCTTGTATCCAGCTCCTCCTTCTTTGGGTCAGAACCCAGATCTGTGAGCTCAGGTGAGGGTTGGAACAAAGATGGAGCAGGAACCTGAAAGCTTCTCCTTCCGGCTCAGCTTCACCAAACGGACCGGAGCAGCGCCCTCATTACTGCTGACGAAGCCCCGATCCGTCTGTCCATCTCTGATCCAACTCACCATCACTGAGAACCAGGTCCAGAGATGCTGAAACTGCTCCAGCTGAGGCAGAGACTCATCCCAACCGGAGGGAGCTCTATTCGTCCAAATCCAAGTCCAGAAGTGAAACATTTCAGAAGGTGACTGAAATCATGGCGTTCAGATCAAAAAAGACTGAAGATGCCATCCTGGCCACAGCAGATAGCAGATCAGCCCTCCTTACGCACGACTGTGACTCACAGCTGCAGTCATTTATAGCTCTCTGCGTTTAATAAGGATGCATTATAAACAAATCCTCTGATTCCATGAAGCAAACTCTAAAACTGTTTGTTCTGTTGCATGTTAGATATCCCACATCAGGGTTAAAACGTGTTCATGTGGCCCCTTAAGGACTGAAAAGTCCACCAGACTGCAATAGGGAGTCTGTTCGATCGGTGACTTCATGGTTCTGATCTGCCTTTACAAGAACTTGACCCACAATCTGGGAGCCTATCAGCATTTTCCGGGAAGCTGCATGTGAGGTTGCAGATTAAGTCCAGACTTCCTGCAGAATTTACCCAGAAAATAAATGAGAAAGTCCCTGTGTGAGTACAGCAGATAATCTTAAGATGGCAGTGATAAGAATTGCTGCTTCACACTCTTTTCTGCTCACCTTTGGGTAGTTTTTCACGCACTTGTTGACACATATGTTCAGTCGGTCTGTTTTCCAGGGAGAGGATTCATGAGTTATGGACATCCAGCACAAGATTCCATATGAATCCACAGAAATGTTGACGTGACCAAATGCGGCTGCCACTGAGTCTGCTTCTTTTTGTCTTGGGGCTAAATTCTGAAAACCTAGAGGGTGAAAATATGTCAAAGTTCCAGGTTCGCAGAGACATTCTGACACATACTAATTGGTCACAGTCTGTCAGGTCTTTACACCCCAGCATTTCTCCCACCTGGTCACTGTGTTTTAGCTCGTTTCTAAAAAAAAAAAAAGACCTTTCCACAGTGAAGAGTCATCACAATCATTCACAACTTGACACCAAAATGCTTTTCCTGGTGGTTTGTATGTTTTACACAGAAGCTACTGTGGACTCAACACAAATGTTTTTTTTAATCTAGCTTCCAAAGCTCCTCTGAAGAGTTGTGGTGCTAATAAAATGCCTGCGACATGTGTTCATAGTAGCTGGTTTCAGGGGTTAAAGTGAACCACTCAGCTCAACCCTTCCTCTTCCTCTGTGTCAGTGGTCCCCCTTTAAACTACTGACTGTGCTCGCTGTGATGTAATGCAGGTGATGATGCTTTCTGACCAAAACATGCCCTGAATGTTCGCAGTGAACCTCGGCTGAGGCATAACCAGGAAGAGAATCAGGTAAAGATAACAACGAAGCATGCCATGTAATGGCAAAGCAACAGAAGTTTCCAGCGTTGCACTCGTTTGTGTTTATTAATGCTGCTTTTGGAATTTCCAGCTTCGGTCGGGTAAAACAGCAAGTTTTTTTAAACTCACCTCAACTTTCCTCCCGTTTTCTTCACATACTTTGGAGGGCTGCATGTTGGGGTGGAGGTTAGCACTCACAGAGGGCTCGAACCCCGGTCCTTGGTTGGATTGGATTGGATTGGACAGCTTTTCGCCTGATTGCAGCTTGGATAGACCCCCTGCTATATTAGGTATAGAAAATGGGAAGATGGATAGTATTTAGAGGAATGAAATGCCAACCAAGGTGCATGGACCGTGCAACAAAAAAGTATGCGTAAATTTGTGAAAGCATAATATCAAACAGTGCAAATTAATTCCAGCCAGTACCAGACCTGGAAGAATGTGATGAGGCAGTAAGAGGGTAAAGTGACTGTCACAGGTTTGCTGAATATATTTGTGAAAAAAAAGGAAGAAAAGGAAAAAAGGGAAAAGAAAATAAAAAAGAGAAAGAAAAAAAGGGAAAAAAATGGGAAAAAAGAAAGAGAAAAGGAGATAAAGGAAAAAATGGGAAAGAAGGGATAAAGAAAATAGGGGGAAAAGGGGGGAAAGGAAGAAAAGGAAAAAAGGGAAAAGAAAAGAAAAAAGGGAAAAAAGAAAGAAAAAAAGAAAATAAAAAAGGGGGAAAAAAGAATATATTTGTCTCTTGTGAGGTGACAATACTCAGACGATATGATTTTGTTTGCTAACGTCTGTTTTATGAATGTCGCAGGTTAAGAAAGTGAAGAGTTGGGTAGCAGCAGGGGATTCAGGCTCTGACAGCTTTGGGAAAGAAGCTGCTGCAGAACTTTGTGATGCTGATGATTACCTGATGATTCTGTAAGAAAGGGTCAGTGGGTTGTGCAGGTTGTTGAGGACCAGTGCAGAAAGTAGATCAGACACAGGCTGAAAACCATCTGAAGGTTTTTATTAAGATCTAAACCAAAATAAAACTAAACTAATGAGAAAAACAAAAACTAACCAGACGAAAACCAGGTGGTGACAACTGTGATGATCTGACGGCCTGAGAGAAACCATAAAGGTGAAGGGACTGATGAGAGAAACCATGGAGGTGAAGGGACTGATGAGAGAAACCATGGAGGTGAAGGGACTGATGAGAGAAACCATGGAGGTGAAGGGACTGATGAGAGAAACCGTAAAGATGAAGGGACTGATGAGAGAAACCGTAAAGATGAAGGGACTGATGAGAGAAACCGTGGAGGTGAAGGGACTGATGAGAGAAACCATGGAGATGAAGGGACTGATGAGACCAGAGACAGGAGAGCTGAGGAAAACCAAGGAGACTGATAAAAGACTAAATAAACTGGAAAGTAAACTGAGGCCAGGAGTCAAACATGAGCACAGGAACAGAACTGAGGCAAGACAAGACGAGGATCAGACCAAGTAAACCAGAACAACAACTAAGACAAATAATAAGAAGTAGCGGTGTGTATGTTTGAGTGTGCAGAGCTTTCTCTGTGTGGGTTGTTCACTTTGTGTGTCACTTACTGCGTGGGCTGAATGTCAAATGAATGCATCTCATTGACATGTGCAGAGTGCTGCTGTGAGATATATGAACTGTACTACATGGTCACGGTGTGACGTCGTGCGTGAGTGGGAGCTGAGGTTGTGCTGCTGTTTGAAGGGTGCAGCGCTGCAGCTGCTGTTTGCATGCTAATGCTGCGGCAGAGCTGGAGGACGTGGGAGGGGAGGGGAAAAGGCCAGAGCCCGCCCACACAAACACAAAATCACAACCTGCCATTTCACACCTCTCCTGGTGGAGAAGCAGAGCAGGCTGGACGTGTTGATGCCTCACCGCAGACCCACAAACACTGAAAACAGACGACTGGAAATCCTCACGGGCCCGTTGGATGCTGTTAAACGCTCGCTGCGGATCGGAAAATGTCCGTTTTTTCTGTTTCTGTCTGTGAAGAATCAAACTGCAGACCTTCTTGTTGGTGACTCAGATCTACTGGCTGATGGGAAATGCACAATAAAAATGACAGTAATTTAATTTATGGGTCATTTTTCAAAGTTGGAAAATCAAATCACGAATCAGCCTCAAGGGGCTTTTCAAGTCTGTAGAGAACACACACACAAACACACACTCTCTATTCTTAGCCTCGTGATTTCTATAAGTAATGGAAGACACCTCAGGAGGAGCAACAGAAAATCAACTTTCACAACAGATAAACAATAAATGTGAAAAGTGGAATACAAAAATAAGACTTGAGATGGTAATTAAAACCCAGCCTTGTTATTTTTACTGTGGGGCTTAATGGTTGACATGGAGACTAACTGGGAGGAAATTGCATCCTCATTAGAAGTTGGTGCTTTAAGAGAAAGAAAAGAAAAGTGATTTCACAGAGAAATGTGATTGGTCCGACTACAGATTCATCAGCCGGTGGAACAGTTGGTAGCTCTTTAAATTACTATAATAAGATGGTAACGGTGTGGTAACAAGGTGAAAATAAAGAGGTAGCAGCAAGGTAATATCATGTAAATAACAAAGTAATAACCAGGTAATAGCCTGGTAAATACAATGGATACATCATGATAATACCAGCCTGGAGCTGAAGTTACAGGGTAACAAGGTGAAAATAAAGAGGTAGCAGCAAGGTAATATCATGTAAATAACAAAGTAATAACCAGGTAATAGCCTGGTAAATACAATGGATAAATCATGATAATACCAGCCTGGATCTGAAGTTACAGTGACCCTGAAACCAAGAGCAGTAAATGCATAGATAACAAAAGTATGGAAATGGGTTAGCTTAGTTAAAAGCTGGTTGGGCCTGAACTTTCTGGATTTAAATGAAATAAAAACAGACATTGTTGTGTTTGGGAGTACGGAGCAGGTGGAGGATTGTGCGTCCACTGGCCCGTTTGGGTCGTTTAATCATCCATTTGATTAAAAACTTGAATTTAAAACACATCACTTCTAGTTTCTTCCAGTTATGTTGGCCAACATGAAGCCGTACTTATTTTACAACAGTTTCAGAAGAATTATACATGTTTTTATGAGCACCTGACTGGATTATTATAGTTCCCCTTTATGATGGTTTGGATCAGCCGTCACTTCGTTGGTGCAAAATGCTGCCGCTCGTCTCTTAACGGGGACCAGAAAACATGAGCAGATTACCTCATTGTGGGACAATAAAGGGAAATCTGATCTAATCTCATTCAAAACTCTGCTGAAAACTCATTTTTACTTGCTGGCTTTCAATTCAGGTTCAGATTTAGACAAATAATTATTTTTAATTTTCTTTTTCTTTTTCCTCTTTTTATTTTCTTTTTCCCTTTTTCCCCTTTTTTCCTTTTTTCTTTCTTTTTTCCCTTTTCCCCCCTTTTTCTTTTCTTTTCCCTTTTTTCCTCTTTTTTATTTTCTTTTTCCTTTTTTTCCTTTTTTCTTTCTTTTTTTCCCCTTTTTATTTTCTTTTTACTTTTTCCCTTTTTTCCTTTTTTCCTTTCTTTTTTCCTTTTTTTCCCTCTTTTTTATTTTCTTTTTCCCTTTTTCTAATTTTTTCCTTTTTTCTTTCTTTTTCCCCTTTTCCCCCTTTTTTGTTTTCTTTTTCCTTTTTTCCCTTTTTTCCTCTTTTCTATTTTCTTTTTCCCTTTTTCCCCTTTTTTCTCTTTTTTATCCTGTTTTCTTTATTGTTCCCCTTTTTTTCTTTTCTTCCTTTTTTTTTCATGGTAATAGCGTTATGGATTGTTAGAGGTGGTTGGACCCTTAAACACAGACAAACTCCGAAAAACTGTTGTAAAAAGGTTTATTTACAGAAAGACAATAAAAAGCGCTGGCTCAGACTCCGACGAACCGAGGTGACGACTTCGCTGGGGAATGGATCGAGACAGGTGAGTCCCAGAGTAAGCATGGGAATCAGTCCAATAAAAAACCTCTACAGACTGATGAACAACCTTCCAGTGGAGCTGGAGATGATGCAGAGTGGTCCGAAAGCAGGTGGGTGACTCACTGCTGACAGACAGGTTCAACTGGTACAAACAGTTCCTGGGAAAGGAGAGAACAATAAGGTTACTGAAAAACACAACACAAGAATGTGGTTGGTCGTACAATACCGCATGAAGGCAGACAAACTGGAGAGGCTGACAAGCAGGAGGCAATCAAGGCAGTCCCAGGTGAGTCAGAGGAGTCATCAAACCACTCAGGGAGACACAGCCGAGGAAGGCAGGAGCAGAGGTGAGGAAGAACATCACAGTAAAACCCACAGATCCTTACAAAAATGGTGATATAAACAAGGTTTCCAAAGTCTTCAGGTTAGAAGCAACAGACCTTTAAGATGGCAGGAATGACATCATAATTACCATGTTATAGTGCTGAAATTCATCCTTTATGGACTTTTTTTATTTATTGCTAAAGTAATTGACTTGTTTGCTGCTGCAACTCGTTACCTGGAAACGGCTGTTGTAGTTTTTATGTAATAACCACGAATCTGAGCTGCAAAGTGAGGAGGAGCTGCTGAATGTCTTATATGCAGAATCAAAAACTGCAAATCCAAGACAAATCTGATGGGATTCTGCTGTAATAGCAGGCTAAAGGGGGAGGATATTAGCAACGTATGTACAAAACTATGCAGGGCAGACTTCCACACTGATGAAGAATCAGCTGGTGGCCTGGCGCTCTGACATCTGCAGAAGGAAGGCGAAAAGACAGAGAGACTGAGCTGACCTTAAGCAGGAGAACCAGATGATATCATTCCCCACCATGAGTCATAACAGCTGCATCCACTGAGCTGAGAAAGAACACTGGTCATGATGACCATGATCCAACTGACAGTCCGCTCTAATGGCATCACAATCCAATAGATGTGCACAGTTTATGCCTCTGCAGTTGTACTGGAGATACTCGGGCGTAACGTCAAGAAAGAGAAAGTTATTTGTGGAATTGTAGGGTGGAAGAAGTACAAGGGGAGGTTGGCCAGCTAGCAGAAGTGAATAAAGAGAGGTCACGAGGGACTGGTGGAAGGAAAAAAGGGCAGAAAGTTGCTAAATAACTGAGACTCTAAAGACCGCCAAACAAAGATTCACAGCTTTGGGTCTTTGGCGAGATTTGGATGAGATACATAAAAGAAACAGGGGCCGAGAAAACAGATGGCCTGTTCTCCAAGTAGTCATCAAGGGTGTAATCTCAGCTGTTAGTGAGAAAACACAAAGACACACCCAACCCTGAGCTGAGACAAAGCAATACTGGAAGGACATATGGGAGAGAACAGCATTACACCACAACAGTGCCAAGTAGCAGGTGGACTGAGGCTGAAAAACCCAAAAGAGGGCTGCTAACAACAAGCTCTCACCAAGAATAACCAACACACCTTCTTCAAGAGCAAAATGCAGCCGTGGAAAACAACTCCGCGGTCAAGTTCTCAATGAAAAGTGCAAAAATAGCATCCATTAAACGAATGGTAGCTGAGAAAGAAGCATGTTTATTAAACTCAGGATGCAGGTCTGAGATGATTAATGTGCAGAGCAGAATCGGGCCGATGTCCGTCTGTTAGAACCAGTAAGAAGCCCAGCTGCTGCTTTCTAGACCAGTTGGACGGGACAGTGAGATTTGGCTGATACCAGAGAGGAAGGAGCTACAATAATCCAACCTGGAGAGCTTAGGTGCTTGGATAACTTTTTCCCAATCTGGGGGGTGAAGCAGGGGTTTTATTTGGGAGATTGTTGCAGAATTTGGACACATTTTTCTTTAATGTGTGGGTGGAACATGAAGTCTGAACCGAAGTGTACGTTTCAATAGACAGAAGCACCAGGATCATTCATAAGGAGGTTGTTTTGGGGACTGAATGCTATGAGAGCAGAACGTTTTGTGCCATCCAGCTGTTTATATCATTCAGACATACAGCAGCGAGGCCTCTTGGGTCATCCGGTCTCAGGAGATGACATATCTGAGACCGAGTAGCAATGAAAAGAAACGTTCTGACAAACTCTGACTGAGGGAAACATATAAACAGAGAATGAAATCGTACCTAACATAGAGCCCTGCGGTACACCACAGACGCCTGGGTCGTTGTTGCTTCTCTGGTTCCACAGTGGCGGCACAACAACGGTCCACCTGAGCAGGATCTAAAGCATGGACATCATGTATAAACGATGTGCACACACTAAAAAAGACATTTTTCCTCCACACAAACTGGTATTTCTGAAGAAATAAAGCATTCTTCTGTGTTTTTAGAGCAGCTCATTGATAAAAAGGCAAAGAATTTAGAATTAAACGTTTTTTATTATTAATGTTATGTTTCCAATCGACAGTTTTTCTAATGTACTGAGGGTAAATTGTGGGGGTTATAAATCACTGCGGCTGTGTGTCACGGTCGGGCCAAAAGGCTGTAAAAAACTTCACTAATGAGGCTTGTGAAAAGGGAAGAAAAGAAGTATTTAGAGATCGCTTTAGGCTCAAAAGTCTATTCATAAAGCTGGTATCTGTACATCTGAGTCTCCCTCCATTAAAGCTTGTATGCTGTGCAGTTTGTGTGCTCTTTGGACGCAGATAAAGCAGCAGTTGATGGTCCTCCACCTGTAGCTCTGATGCTATCTAAGTGTGAACTGAGGCTCGTTTTAAAATGTTTGTATTCTGACGATCGATTCTTAACTCCACGGGTCGTTGGATTTGAATTTACAGACCTGTCAGGAACCGGCAGGACACACTGCATTATTGTTGCCCACCAGAAAAGAAAAGTTACTTGATTTCTAGCTTTAAATTCATCTGGGACTCAGAACTCCAATGCTATCCAGACACAGTTGAACGCTCGAGACGTTGCAGCTTCTCGCTAGTTAGAGTAATATACATGCTTGGGACTACTAGTGGTAAACAGTAAACCCAATTCTTCCCAGTTCCTCAGTCTTGACCTAATTATTCCATTGTGTCTCTCCAGCAAACCTGCTGATTGTGGATGATATGCACAGTGGTTTCTGAGATCTATTCTTAAGTTCTTTGCCATCAGGAAGATAATATTGTTTACAAAGTAAATCCATTATCACAGGAATTCCAAATCTAGGTAACATTTAATTCACCAGTGTTGAGACTGGACTGGAAGAAATTAGTGTTGTAGATACTGGTTTAACTCCGGATCATTAATAAAAACAGTAATTACAGAGCAAAGACTCCAGGATAACATTCTGCTCCCATCCATTTTCCTCCACAATACTATCATCACACATCAATGAAACAACGGCCCTGGTGGAGGTCTCATTAGGAAGGAGTGTGAGAAGGTCATGATTTAACATCGGAAACAGATTCGAAGGATCCATCGAGTCCATTTCCAGTGGTATCTATTCTCAGAGGTGTTTATCCAGAAGATTCTGGTCCCTACTGGCTAAGAAACGGAGCAGTACCCTCAAACTCACAGACCCCATGTAGAGGACCTTCAGAGCTTTAGGAAATTACACACCACCAACCACAGAGCTGAATTATTAATGAAGAATAAATAATTTAACACGACTCTTGGCCTCAGTTCAGCCTTTTATCTTGAAGACCAGCCAATCCTGGCACCAACAGGAAATTTAAAAAATGTTATGCTAATAGGACTAAATGGTGAGATAATGCAGAGTTAACTGTGTGTATGTTTAAATTAGTTAGTACATGTGTGGAAAACAGATAAATCTACAATCTGCCTGAGTGGTCTGTGGGAGTGGATGGAAATTATTCAACCTGTGACAGTAAAGTTCAGTCGAGTGTGTGTTAAAGTGTTTAAACACTTTAAAGTTAATTTACACCCATGACTATATCATAAAAAACATCAGAAAAATGGTAAGACAACACACACAGCAAACTAACACCATGATGGGTAATTAATGCACTGATATCAGTTATTATGAGGGTCAATGAGTGGCTAAACTAGCATGCTAAGCTAGTTAAGCTAACGCTAACTCTTTTCTTGTAACGAGGCATTCAAAGGATAAATGAAACAACAAAGACACACAGGAATATATTCATATGTCGGTGACATGTTGGCCTGTGAAAGAGGCTGAAAGCTGGAGGTGATGATAAGTTAATGGGCCTCCCACCTGCACAGCAGTAATGACAGGATTGAACTCCCTGTCAGAGACCACCAGCAGAGCTCCAGGCCAACATGGAAGCCCGACTCAGCGCAGGGACTCTCCTCCGCCTGGATATCCATCAGCTGACAGCTGAGGACTTCCTGAGCAGGTTACACAGATCGATGCAGCCTGTGGAAAAAGCGTCGCCTTGTATGGATTCTTGCTGACCTTTCACCTCAGCTGTCAAACTTTCTTTAACAACCGTAGAAGCTCTCTGAACTTTATACTTTTTTATAATTTAGGGCCTCAATTAAAATGATTGAGAATTGTATTGCCAGCCCAGTCGGCTCATGCATAAGTTATGAACCTCCTACTTGATCTAACTCTGAGTTCTTTTTAGATTTTTCTTTCAATTCTAAGACGATAACATCCAGGGCTGTTCTGAGATTTGACCAAACAACCTGAACAACACTGTCAGAGATGCAGTAGGTCAAATCTAAAGGTTTTTAAACTGATGAACAGCCCCCACTTACAGGAGAAGCACAGCAGGGAGAGACTGAACTCAGCTGAAAAAGGTTCTTATGATGAAAAAATGTAAATATCTGAAATGAATGAATAAATAAACATATAACTAGCTTATAAATTAATAAAGCCTGTACATAATTAAACATAAAGCAACCTTTTAAGGCTAAAAGATCCTGGTTTTAAATATTATTAAAGTTAATTTTTGGTAAATGTATCATTATTATTCATTGAGGGGAGTTTTCTGATCGGTGAGCTAAAGCTAAATGCTGCTCAGAGCAGGTAACATGAGAGGAGCTGATTTGTCTGCATCTAAAACAAATCAAACCCGTACAGGATAGCAACTCTGCGTTGTAGATCTAAACGTTTACATGGACGTGATCGTCGTTAAACGACCAGTGTTGCCCAGGAGCGGCCTGGTCCAGATTCCAAGGGCCGCGGACTTTGAATCAACACAGATGTGACAAAGAAAAACACTAAATTCATGCAAACCCTCTGTGATTTTTTTAGGTTTAAGTCACTCAGATGGTGAAAAACTTGGCTCCTTCTTAGCAACATTAGCTTTTAGCTCCCTTCTCCAAAATGAAACTGCTGTTTGCAGTGAGTAAATAATGTAAAATCACTTTGCTAACCTGATCCGTCTGGACTCCACTGGTGGTATTTGATCAGATGTCATTGACATATATCTGGCACCATCAGCAAACATGTACATTTTAAACAGTAAGACATCCTGATGGGTACATGTTCTCCTTTAGATTGTAATTAACTCTGATGCATATGTTGATATTTCCCTCTGGAAAACCACTTTGAAGACCCATACTTTCCATCTAAAAGTTCCTCTCAGCCTCGGAGGTTTTTGCTGTAGGATGCCTGCAGGATTGGTTTGTTTTGCTCCATAAAGATGCTCCAAATAAATGGCTCAGCCTGTCCAACAACCTCCTACACAGCACCCCAAAAAACTTGTCCCTGTGTCAGAGGAAGGGAACACAAGTCATGATACAGAGAAGCTCTGCAGCTCTCTGCCTGCCTGTTCAAATGAGGATCATTTTGCCTATTTCTGCATCCTCCAGTTTGATTACAGCATGGGAAGCTCTCAGAGTTATTGAGCCTCGTTGGATTTGGTTTCTTCACATATAGAATGGAATCTGTGTAAATCACCATCCTGTTAGCAGGAGGCTCGGCAGAAAAAAACAGAAAGGCTTTTGTGATAAAAATAATACAGATTACGTGAGAAGGTAGCCATGGATACAACATCCAGTCACCCTTGTCAATGCATGTATGGAGAGATTTATGTGTTTCCACCTCAAGTAGTTGTCTAAATGCTGTGTGCTGTCAGAGAGCTGCAGTGTAGGTGGATCCTGACCCCAGGAAGTCACAGCATTACATAAGCCTGATGGATTTAAATCACAGTCTCCAATTCATGATTAACATTATTACTGAAAAGGTTTTTGTATCATTCCAACAGGACTGCTGATCGATGCTTTCACTGGGTTCCTTTTCACAGAAAACTCCCCCACACAAGACCTCATGGAGGCCTCCGGCTGATGTGCAGACTGAAGTGGAAAGCTGGAGGCATTGCTGTGAAACATGAAACTCCTCAGTTTGGTTCATTCAGGCTCGGGTTTATCAGATGATTCTTATCTTTTTTGGGAAAACTTTTACTCCAGTTCCTAGAATCAAAGCCTCATTCACACATTCCCTTCCCTACGTGATAAACCCCGAGTGGCTTTCAGTGAGCACTTAACTGAGGTTTCAGACACTTGAACCAGCACCACTCCACCTTCGCTGGCTGAGACTGAGGCTGCTCGCTGTAAACAAACAGAAAGGAGCTCAGAGTAAACGCAGTTAGTAGTTAATGAGCTGAAATCTGGCAAATCAAAGCTCAAATTTAGAGTTAAACAACTTTTCTAACTGGAACAGGAACAGGAAAGTTCTGCCAGTGAGGCTGCTCTGCTGGGTTTGTTAATCTGAGACCACTCCTTCATTCACCCGTCGTGTATATAATGGACTCTCTATACTTCACTCTCCATCATTTCATCACTGGCGGCTGCTGATGAGTCACACACACGGGTACATCCTGCAAAGTGGATAATGTGCAAGCCATGGACACTGCTTTTTGTTCTGTTGTGGGTTATTAAAGGGCACAAGTGGATAAATTCACACTGACAGAATATGTAGAGCACGATGGAGTGATTTTCAGACACTTGAGTGTTAAAAACTCTTTCATACATGCTCTGAACCTCTGGACCTGGCCACGACGTATGCAACCTGGAAAGAGGGTTCAAATAATGTAATTAAAAAGGTTTAGATGTTTGAAAAAAGCAGTCAAACTGTGATGCTTGGTTTTGTTGTTCTTCTGAATTCATTTGGCTTCTCCAGGTGTTCTTGCTCTTTACTTTAGTTTTACTGCGGTTCTGTGTTTGTTAGTAATAACCATATAACTACAGTTCCCTCCATAATGCTTGGGACAGAGCTCCATCTTTCTCCTGCAGCTGGATCTGAACCAGCTGACGGGCTCGGCCATGTTTCAGCTCTGAGAAACTCTGGTGCTGCTCAGCAGGATGTTTGGATCATGATCTTGTTGCAGGATGAAGCTTTGGAGGCATTTACTGGAGCTGGAGCAGATCAGATGTTTCAGCTCAGAGTTGATGGAGCAGCTGCCATCAGCAGCTCCATCATCAGTGAAGATAGGTGAGCAGAACCTGTGGCAGCAGAACCTGTGGCAGCCAGAACCTGTGGCAGCAGAACCTGTGGCAGCAGAACCTGTGGCAGCCAGGACCTGTGGCAGCAGAACCTGTAGCAGCCAGAACCTGTGGCAGCAGAACCTGTGGCAGCAGAACCTGTGGCAGCCAGGACCTGTGGCAGCAGAACCTGTGGCAGCAGAACCTGTGGCAGCCAGAACCTGTGGCAGCAGAACCTGTGGCAGCAGAACCTGTGGCAGCCAGGACCTGTGGCAGCAGAACCTGTAGCAGCCAGAACCTGTGGCAGCAGAACCTGTGGCAGCAGAACCTGTGGCAGCCAGGACCTGTGGCAGCAGAACCTGTGGCAGCAGAACCTGTGGCAGCCAGAACCTGTGGCAGCAGAACCTGTGGCAGCCAGAACCTGTGGCAGCAGAACCTGTGGCAGCCAGAACCTGTGGCAGCCAGAACATGTGGCAGCAGAACCAGTGGCAGCCAGGACCTGTGGCAGCAGAACCTGTGGCAGCAGAACCTGTGGCAGCCAGAACCTGTGGCAGCAGAACCTGTGGCAACCAGAACCTGTGGCAGCCAGAACCTGTGGCAGCAGAACCTGTGGCAGCCAGAACCTGTGGCAGCAGAACCTGTGGCAGCCAGAACCTGTGGCAACCAGAACCTGTGGCAGCCAGAACCTGTGGCAGCAGAACCTGTGGCAGCCAGAACCTGTGGCAGCAGAACCTGTGGCAGAAGAACCTGTGGCAGCCAGAACCTGTGGCAGCAGAACCTGTGGCAGCCAGAACCTGTGGCAGCAGAACCTGTGGCAGCCAGAACCTGTGGCAGCAGAACCTGTGGCAACCAGAACCTGTGGCAGCCAGAACCTGTGGCAGCAGAACCTGTGGCAGCCAGAACCTGTGGCAGCAGAACCTGTGGCAGCCAGAACCTGTGGCAACCAGAACCTGTGGCAGCCAGAACCTGTGGCAGCAGAACCTGTGGCAGCCAGAACCTGTGGCAGCAGAACCTGTGGCAGAAGAACCTGTGGCAGCCAGAACCTGTGGCAGCAGAACCTGTGGCAGCCAGGACCTGTGGCAGCCAGAACCTGTGGCAGCCAGAACCTGTGGCAGCAGAACCAGTGGCAGCCAGGACCTGTGGCAGCCAGAACCTGTGGCAGCCAGAACCTGTGGCAGCAGAACCTGTGGCAGAAGAACCTGTGGCAGCCAGGACCTGTGGCAGCAGAACCTGTGGCAACCAGAACCTGTGGCAGCCAGGACCTGTGGCAGCAGAACCTGTGGCAGCAGAACCTGTGGCAGCCAGAACCTGTGGCAGCCAGAACCTGTGGCAGCAGAACCTGTGGCAGCCAGAACCTGTGGCAGCAGAACCTGTGGCAGCCAGAACCTGTGGCAGCCAGAACCTGTGGCAGCAGAACCTGTGGCAGCCAGAACCTGTGGCAGCCAGAACCTGTGGCAGCAGAACCAGTGGCAGCCAGGACCTGTGGCAGCCAGAACCTGTGGCAGCCAGAACCTGTGGCAGCCAGGACCTGTGGCAGCAGAACCTGTGGCAACCAGAACCTGTGGCAGCCAGGACCTGTGGCAGCAGAACCTGTGGCAGCCAGAACCTGTGGCGGCAGAACCTGTGGCAGTCAGAACCTGTGGCAGCCAGGACCTGTGGCAGCCAGAACCTGTGGCAGCAGAACCTGTGGCAGAAGAACCTGTGGCAGCCAGAACCTGTGGCAGCCAGGACCTGTGGCAGCAGAACCTGTGGCAGAAGAACCTGTGGCAAACAGAACCTGTGGCAGCCAGAACCTGTGGCAGCCAGAACCTGTGGCAGCCAGAACCTGTGGCAGCAGAACCTGTGGCAACCAGAACCTGTGGCAGCCAGGACCTGTGGCAGCAGAACCTGTGGCAGCCAGAACCTGTGGCAGCCAGAACCTGTGGCAGCAGAACCTGTGGCAACCAGAACCTGTGGCAGCCAGGACCTGTGGCAGCAGAACCTGTGGCAGCCAGAACCTGTGGCGGCAGAACCTGTGGCAGTCAGAACCTGTGGCAGCCAGGACCTGTGGCAGCCAGAACCTGTGGCAGCAGAACCTGTGGCAGCCAGAACCTGTGGCGGCAGAACCTGTGGCAGTCAGAACCTGTGGCAGCCAGAACCTGTGGCAGCCAGAACCTGTGGCAGCAGAACCTGTGGCAGCCAGAACCTGTGGCAGCCAGGACCTGTGGCAGCAGAACCTGTGGCAGAAGAACCTGTGGCAAACAGAACCTGTGGCAGCCAGAACCTGTGGCAGCCAGAACCTGTGGCAGCCAGAACCTGTGGCAGTCAGAACCTGTGGCAGCCAGAACCTGTGGCAGCCAGAACCTGTGGCAGCAGAACCTGTGGCAACCAGAACCTGTGGCAGCCAGGACCTGTGGCAGCAGAACCTGTGGCAGCCAGAACCTGTGGCAGCCAGAACCTGTGGCAGCAGAACCTGTGGCAACCAGAACCTGTGGTAGCCAGGACCTGTGGCAGCAGAACCTGTGGCAGCCAGAACCTGTGGCGGCAGAACCTGTGGCAGTCAGAACCTGTGGCAGCCAGGACCTGTGGCAGCCAGAACCTGTGGCAGCAGAACCTGTGGCAGCCAGAACCTGTGGCGGCAGAACCTGTGGCAGTCAGAACCTGTGGCAGCCAGAACCTGTGGCAGCCAGAACCTGTGGCAGCAGAACCTGTGGCAGCCAGAACCTGTGGCAGCCAGGACCTGTGGCAGCAGAACCTGTGGCAGAAGAACCTGTGGCAAACAGAACCTGTGGCAGCCAGAACCTGTGGCAGCCAGAACCTGTGGCAGCAGAACCTGTGGCAACCAGAACCTGTGGCAGCCAGGACCTGTGGCAGCAGAACCTGTGGCAGCCAGAACCTGTGGCAGCCAGAACCTGTGGCAGCAGAACCTGTGGCAACCAGAACCTGTGGTAGCCAGGACCTGTGGCAGCAGAACCTGTGGCAGCCAGAACCTGTGGCGGCAGAACCTGTGGCAGTCAGAACCTGTGGCAGCCAGGACCTGTGGCAGCCAGAACCTGTGGCAGCAGAACCTGTGGCAGCCAGAACCTGTGGCGGCAGAACCTGTGGCAGTCAGAACCTGTGGCAGCCAGAACCTGTGGCAGCCAGAACCTGTGGCAGCAGAACCTGTGGCAGCCAGAACCTGTGGCAGCCAGGACCTGTGGCAGCAGAACCTGTGGCAGAAGAACCTGTGGCAAACAGAACCTGTGGCAGCCAGAACCTGTGGCAGCCAGAACCTGTGGCAGCAGAACCTGTGGCAACCAGAACCTGTGGCAGCCAGGACCTGTGGCAGCAGAACCTGTGGCAGCCAGAACCTGTGGCAGCCAGAACCTGTGGCAGCAGAACCTGTGGCAACCAGAACCTGTGGTAGCCAGGACCTGTGGCAGCAGAACCTGTGGCAGCCAGAACCTGTGGCGGCAGAACCTGTGGCAGTCAGAACCTGTGGCAGCCAGGACCTGTGGCAGCCAGAACCTGTGGCAGCAGAACCTGTGGCAGCCAGAACCTGTGGCGGCAGAACCTGTGGCAGTCAGAACCTGTGGCAGCCAGAACCTGTGGCAGCCAGAACCTGTGGCAGCAGAACCTGTGGCAGCCAGAACCTGTGGCAGCCATCACACCCCCACCACCGTGTTCAACAGCAGGAGGAGCTGCTATGCTTTGGATCTTTGGCACTTTCTGTTTTCCACACTTTCTTCCTGCCATCACTCTGATGCAGGTTCTTCTGGGTCTGGTCTGTCCAGAACACCTTTTTCCAGAACTGTGCAGCTCCTTTAAGGACTTTTTGGTGATCTCTCCATCCTGTTTTTGTGGCTAACTATTGGTTAGCATGTAGCAGTGTAGCCTCTGTCCACACGCAATGAAACATTTCTAAAATAGTTATCTCAACATCACACGTGTATCATCCCATTACATCGAGACAAAGCTTGTTTTGTCAAGATAATTGATCGATTATGCCATAAAGTTATCCATTTTGCTTTCTTGAGATAACGGGTTAATACGTTTTGTTAGTTCAGCCGAGTAAAGTCTGAACTGAAGGTCAGCCAGTGGCTCATAACACCCGTCTGTGCTCAACCAGCAACAGGAACAGGAACTAAACTCATCACAGCACACAGAATCACACATGACTCGGTATCATAGATCCATGGCTGCGATGCTGAAGGATGAAACTAAGGAGTTAAGACAGGAGCCACTCACGAGGAACCCCTTGTGATTGGGATTTTTTTCTCACGATAACATGTTGAGAAAACAAAAGGCAGATTTCCTGTAAAAAGGCAAAATAAAACCAGCTGTTATCTCAGATTAATGAACTAAGATAACAGCTGATAGAGATAACAGCATCAAAATAAAACAGGAAAGACTTCTCTTGAATTTTGTAAAGAACTTGAATGATCTGAACCCATCTTCACTGTAAAGTCGTGTTTACATGAGATTCGCCGCGGCTGCTCAGTGTTGCAGGAACTCTGGGCAGCAGGTGGAATCAGTCTTTTGTATCCGTGGAACTGCAGGGCAGAAGCACCAATAACACATCACACAGTGATGTATGATGCTATTACTCTGCAGACAATAAGAGCTGTCAGCAGCCTGCCTCAGCCTGGGCTCCACTGATCATTTTTTAATGATTCCTACCATTAACACATTTCTTTAACTAAGGCATCAATCAGTGTCGTATCGCGGCAGAGAGGCTGAGAGCGACTTTGCAATGGTCGAGTTAAAGCTGCAAAGTCACAACTGAGCAAGAGAATAAGGATAAAACTAGAAAGTCAGAGATAATCAGGGGTGGTGGGGCCTGTTAATAACTCATTAACAGGCCCACTGTTGCATTTCCTTCGTCCCACAGAGGTTTTTATTCACTGCCGCTGACTGAAATGCATCGATCTGAAAGAAAAAAAGGACATGAGACACACTGTGGCTACTGAGGCTGTCAAAAGGACATTTTGGAAGAACTTCAAGTGTTCTCTCCTGTGCATTTTTGTGTGTGTGAACTTGTGTTACTCGTGTTGTGGGGACATAAATCTGTGCTCCCGCCTCCCGTTAGTTCCTGTAACATAAATCATTAAATTATAGATGAAGTTTCGGCCTGAGGTGTGGGTGCTGGTTTGTAAAGTCGTGCTTATGGTTATGGTGTTCCTCCAGGAAAGTGAAGTGAGTCAATGTTGTGTCCTCTGAAGTGACGGAAACATTACTCTGTGTGTGTGTGTGAGCTCCTGCTGCCTTTGCAGCCCTGAACAGATGGAAAGGTGACTTTTTTGCCCTGAACTGAGTCTCTCAGGATGCCCTCTCTCCAGTATCTGGACAAACTCCAGCAGCTAAATAACCACCTTAGATGGTTCAGGTTATAGATCAGGTCCCCCATTTACAAAACATATTTAGGGTAAAAGTTGCTTCTAAGTTGCCAAGTTTGGAAGAATTCCTACAAATATTCACCTTGTCAATATCAATTACAATCACAGGTAACTAACTTGGCACTCACCTCCTGGGAAATGAGCCTCTAAAGCTGCTCATGAGTCAAAATCTTGCATAAATCATTTCAAATGCTCATCTCCTCCTTGAATATCCAATCAAAAGTGCACACAGACAGAAATCCCTTGGATAGGAGGACATTCAGAGGGCATTATGAGCAGCATGAAAGCAGAGCAGCAGCTTCACTGCCTTGTTTCCAGGATATGGAGGCACCCCACTGAGGTGTAGATTAATCTAATTTTAGGAGACCCCAAATCACAGTGACCGTGACAGTGGTGCGCTAAAATGTAGGAAAAAAGCCCTCAGACGTAAAAAAAATCCACTTAAAGTCATAATTACAGGTTAAATGTGAGTCATCCCACAGCAAGTAGCCATCAGGTCATGAGGTTCATGCAACAAAAGTAGAACGACCCATATTAGAAACAGTTGGGACGGTTGGAAAATGTGAATTGAAGAGGAGGAAGGGAAATAAAATCAGTTATTACTCCATTTCTTTTGACTTTTATTTCCATTGCAGACGGTACGAACCGAATATTTCATGTTTGTCTCAACAAGCTAAATTAATCTGTTAATATAAATCCATTTCTGTTCCAGTCCTGCAACTCAGGACAGAGAATCTTTTCCCACTTTGTTTCCTTCTGCCAACACTTAAAGCCGTTCTGACTCTGAGGAAACCAGGTGATGCAGAGTTCCAGCTGTTATTTTGTCCCATTCTTCCTTAAACAGGTCTTAAGGTGTGCAGCAGTGCGGGGGGGTGGTTGTATGTGTTGATTTTCAGCCTTTACTCATTCTGTCAACCCCATAAACAGACTAAACTGATCAGTTTTACATGTTATTACATTCCTAAAAGGCTTAAAATAACTTTTACAGCCACAAATTGGAAAAACTTGGGATAGTTTTCTGCAAAAGCAGATGAAGAAAACAGTTATTTTGATGTTTTCTCTTACTTTTACTTCCTGTCAGACAGTCTGAACTCAACAGATTTCCTGTTCAGCTTCATTTCATCTGTTAACAAACATCATTTTTACACCTCAGACCTGCAACATCCCATAAAAGATCAGAAAACAGTGAATCTTTTCCCACTTTGTGTCCTTCTGCCAACACTTAAAGCCGTTCTGACTCTGAGGAAACCAGGTGATGCAGAGTTCCAGCTGTTATTTTGTCCCATTCTTCCTTAAACAGGTCTTAAGGTGTGCAGCAGGGCGGGGGGGCGGTTGTATGTGTTGATTTTCAGCCTTTACTCATTCTGTCAACCCCATAAACAGACTAAACTGATCAGTTTTACAGGTTATTACATTCCTAAAAGGCTTAAAATAACTTTTACAGCCACAAATTAGAAAATCTTGGGATAGTTTTCTGCAAAAACAGTTATTTTGATGTTTTCTCTTACTTTTACTTCCTGTCAGACAGTCTGAACTCAACAGATTTCCTGTTCAGCTTCATTTCATCTGTTAACAAACATCATTTTTACACCTCAGACCTGCAACATCCCATAAAAGATCAGAAAACAGTGAATCTTTTCCCACTTTGTGTCCTTCTGCCAACACTTAAAGCCGTTCTGACTCTGAGGAAACCAGGTGATGCAGAGTTCCAGCTGTTATTTTGTCCCATTCTTCCTTAAACAGGTCTTAAGGTGTGCAGCAGTGCGGGGGGGTGGTTGTTTCTCTGCTGGGGACAGGTCAGGACTGCAGGCAGCCAGTCCAGCACCCTCTTCTTCCTCAGCCAGGCCTTTGGACTGTGGCAGAATGTGGTTTTCCACGGTCTGCTTGAACAATGCTTTATGCTGCAGGATATATTGACATTCCACACAGTTTTATTGTGACAACAGGTTGATGAGGAAGTGAGTCGAAGGGCTGCAGCGAGTCAGGCAGGTTGCTTTGTTTTCATCTTCTTCATTCATTAATACTACCTGTCATCTCTAAACATGGGTTTCCTTTTAGGTTCCACCAACAACTATAATCTACGGAGGCAGCAGGCTGTTTATTTTCCATCATTCACCCGATGATGAGGGCTCTCCTGAACCACAAAAGCATACTGATGTAACCTTGTGGTCGATCATTTTAAGTTAAACTGATATCCGTCATGTGTAAATCAACAGTTAATGCAGATATCTGTAATTCCTGAGCGTTTTCCAGCGAGCAGCCCCACCCCATCACTGTTTTAACGCAGATAACTATGCGCTAAATGGTTTTCTGCAGCTGAGGACATGCCAGTTTGAAAAGCAAGAAAATAAATGGACTGGTGGAACTGGACTCATTCAGAGTGTCTTACTCCAAAAACCGGCCTTGGTTTTCTCAAGCTGCTCTAATTCCCATGGCGGGCGTTCCTGACATACAAAAGTTTCCTTTGGCCTCAGTTCTGGATGCAACAATTGCAGCATTAGATAGGAACGACAAATGCTGCAAACGTCATTCTGAATATTTCTTAATGAACAAGCAACAAACTCAATCTCTTTATTTGTTTTCATTCACTCGTCAATCAAAGGTTTCACTTATTGACTCACTCTGTCCGGTAAAGTTTAGGTGAAGGTCACATTTGTGTCGACTCCAACCGCTTTGATGACCGTAAAGCAGGCAGAGATGAGTTTCTGCTCATGTTTCATATTCTAACTGCAAAGACAGAGTGATGCAAAGATCATAAAGATGTAAACTGGGACTGATGTCACACACAGAGCGAGGATAAGATGGTGACTGAAGCCGACTTCGGGAACAGTTGAGCTCTCCTCCATCTGCAGTCAGTCATTACTGAAAGTAAAACAGTGCACTGTGCTGGTAAATGGCAGCTTTAACCACCTCTCTGCCTCTCTGTCATTAGCATAGCGTGGGAGGCAGAGCTGATTGAGTGGCCAGTTGGCAGTTGGAAAAAAAAATTCCTTTTCAGATTCTTTGTTCGTGTTCTGCGTTTGCACCAGAGAAAAAAAAGAGAAAAATCACCATCTCATCAACATACACCTCCATCTCTGATGTATAATGATGTAATCTCCACTTTTCATAACTCCATATTAAGCAGATGTGCACTGAAGCCAAAAGACTTCGAGAAATCACATGATAGATGTCAATGAACCCTCCATAATACCTGATAGGGCTGCAGTCTTTAAATGTTCTCCTCAGCGTGGTCAGGCTCATAATCAACTGATAATGTGATAATCAGTTAAATGAATATAACAGTTAATACTGATTGAGCTGTTTTTAAGCACTATCTGGGTTTCCATTGCCATTTTATTCACTATTACAAGTTGTGTATAAGAAAATAAAATAAATAGATACAAGTTTATTTACTTGCTTTGAGGCTTTTGCTTGTTTCAAATAAGATTTGATGCACATTGAAAAAACTGATCCAACCTGTAAAAAATCTGCTGTTTCTGATCTGAAACCGACCGGCATCTTCCCAGATATGATATAATATTCAATGCAATTATATTTATATAGCGCCAAATCACAACAAATGTCATCTCAGGGCATTTCAATAATACAGTCCAATTCGAGTCAATTAGAGTCCAATTCATTGTAATCATAATCCATAATTCAAAATTAGTCCAATTCATTCATACAGAGCCAATTAAAAAAAACAGTTTCTTAGCTCAGGAAACCAACTGATTGCACAGAAACTTCTCTTTGATCCAATCCACCGTCCTGAGCTGCACAAGGCGACTGTGGAGAGAAAAAACTCCCTTTTAACAGGAAGAAACCTCCATCAGAACCAGAACCAGGAAGGGTCCATCTGCCTGGACCAGCTGGGGCTGAGAGGACAGGAAAGAGGGGACAACAAGCAGCGTAACACCAGGCCAGAGACACCTGCTGAGAGAGAGAAACACAAGTTAATGACAGCAATGATGTCATATGTACATGGAGGGAGGAGAGGTGCATCATGGGAGCTCCCCCAGCAGGCTGGGCCTATAGCAGCAGAACTATGGGATGTTTCAGGCTCACCTGAGCCATCCCTAACTATAAGCTTTATCAGAAAGGAAAGTTTCAGCCTGATCTTACAGGTAGAGAGGGTGTCTGCTTCCTGAAGCCAAACTGGCAGCTGGTTCCACAGAGAGGGGCCTGATAACTGAAGGCTCTGCCTCCCATTCTGCTTTTAGGGGCCTGATAACTGAAGGCTCTGCCTCCCATTCTGCTTTTAGGGGCCTGATAACTGAAGGCTCTGCCTCCCATTCTGCTTTTAGGGGCCTGATAACTGAAGGCTCTGCCTCCCATTCTGCTTTTAGGGGCCTGATAACTGAAGGCTCTGCCTCCCATTCTGCTTTTAGGGGCCTGATAACTGAAGGCTCTGCCTCCCATTCTGCTTTTAGGGGCCTGATAACTGAAGGCTCTGCCTCCCATTCTGCTTTTAGGGGCCTGATAACTGAAGGCTCTGCCTCCCATTCTGCTTTTAGGGGCCTGATAACTGAAGGCTCTGCCTCCCATTCTGCTTTTAGGGGCCTGATAACTGAAGGCTCTGCCTCCCATTCTGCTTTTAGGGGCCTGATAACTGAAGGCTCTGCCTCCCATTCTGCTTTTAGGGGCCTGATAACTGATGGCTCTGCCTCCCATTCTGCTTTTAGAAACTCTGGGAACCACAAGGAAACCTGCAGGCTGGGCCTATAGCAGCAGAACTATGGGATGCTTCAGGCTCACCTGAGCCATCCCTAACTATAAGCTTTATCAGAAAGGAAAGTTTCAGCCTGATCTTAAAGGTAGAGAGGGTGTCTGCTTCCCGGACATATACTGGCAGACATGTGTAAGATATTCCCAGGGATGGAAGTAATTCCGAAAGAAGAGCTCTCTTCATTTGCTTCTTGTGGATATCCACCACAGTTGTTGTTTTTTCCTCCTCGAGGTTTCCTGTTGGGACAACGGCTTCTTCTACTGAATTAAAACCACTACCAACGTAACCTAAACGACTTCATTTTCATCACATCAAACCATCAATGGAAACATTTCTGATACTAATTCCTTTCAGAAGATCCCTTCAGATTAACTTTGTTTAGTGAACCCTCCTACTTACACTTTGCTGCCAAATCATTTTCATTACATTTAAGCATCTGAAGTAAACATCATGCAACTTGATTTCGTATTTTAAAAAAAAAAGCATCATTTTACATGCTTTTCACTGAATAACACAACAACATCCTAAATATTAAACACATGAGCGTCTTAGACAGTAAATATTTTTAAGATTATCTAATAAAATAATTATATATATATATTTTTTAGAGTGGCACAGCCCCAGAGGCAGCAGCTCTGGACATGCTGCACCTTCCTTTGCATTTATTTTGATTTTCTACTGAGCTTTTTTCTGTGAAAACACAGATTTCTGAAACATGTTTCTGAGCTGGTTTGGATGCTGAGCTGCTGGATGGACTTCTGCTGGGAGCTCTGGTGATTTTTCACATCTGTTATGATGTGTAACCACGGCAACAGGGAAGATGTTAACCTGCTGGAGCAGCGAACTGAGCTTTCCAAAGCACAAGTAATACCTGGAATAAGACCCCAAATCATGATGAGTTGAAGAGGAGACGTCTAGGATACAGAGCAGGAACTAAAGGGAGAGAAAGGTGAAAGAAATCGAGAGATATCAGGAAGGTCATTTTATTTGTTTTAGCAAGAAATGGTTGCAGGAACAACTCTAACAGCTCTCTGCTCAGCTTTAAGACTATCCGGGCAGACAGAGACTGCAGACAGAGCGCTAACAGTAAAGGAGGAGGATCACAGAGCTGGTTAACAACAGATGGTGGAATCCTGGAGCGTCTCTGCAGCCCAGATGTTGAACTGCTGGCTGTGAGTTTCTGTCCATGTTGTCTGCTGAGAGTTCACCTGAGTTACCTGCTGACGCTGTGTGTGACATCACCATTTGAGTTGTTGCTAAGCTACAGAACCAACAGCCCAACACACTGATGGAGACCTCTGAAGGTTTCTACCACACCTTCCTCTCTGCTACACTTCAGTTTTCTACATGTTTGTCAGCTGATTTATATTTTATTATGTTATCTGTAATAACAGCTGATCTTTAATACTAATTAATACTGCAGTGATGTAATTTTTCTTCAGAGGGTAATAAAGTCATTGCATCTAATTAAATATAGTTTACTCCACTTTCTGCAAAAAGCAGTGACTTCCCACAACATACACAAACCTTATATCAGTCCAGCTACATTTGTTGGTACCACCAACTCACATTAGCATTCAGAGCAAAGCGGATGCAGCTCTTTATTACAGTTCAGAAGGACACAGAAACTCTAAAATACCATTAAATATACCTACAGAAGAACTTTTGTTGTCACTGTTCTGGATATTAGTGTACAGGTGACATACAGTCCAAACATGCCAGGCTGTGTTGCATGCTGGGAACTCTTTAGCAAACTGTGCTTGGTGGCTTGTTAGCTTTTTATATTTGGCTAAAATGGTCAAATCTGATGGAGAATAATAAACGAGATGAGCAGCATGAGATAGTTCTCAGAGCTGAAGGAGAGTTATAGGGATGGAGTAGAGACAGCGACCCAGACGTGACATTAAAGCCGGCGCGTGGTTGACGAGTCCCAGCCACGCTGTAACTGCATTACATGCAGACCCAGGGACCGCACACTTATACTACAAACTGCTAGCCTCTCGTCAGGAAACTCAGAGGAGCTAAAACTGAAGTTCTATGAACGGAATAATTCACAGCTCCTGTGGACGTAAAACAAAGTAACTCATACTTTCCCAAGTAGTTGTCAGAAATATAAATAAATGAGCACCAGCTGTTCTTTTCACTTCTGCAGCTTGCTTAGTTTCACTTCCGGTTTTATTTCAGAGAGCTTGCTTTCCTTCTGCATGTGTTTTGGATTGCTTTGCGCTCTCATGTCAGGTTTCAGTTGCTAATTTCAGTTGCTAATATAGCACAGATGGGTGATCTGAAAAAAAACTCACAACTGAGTGGAAATACTTTGGATTTTAGATTTTAAAATCCCCAGAAGTTCATCAGCAGGTTTGCAGTGGTTAAGAGCTACTGATTTGAATGCTAGAGTTAAATTCTGATTTCCCTCAGAATCCATCCATCCATCCATCCATCCATCTATCCACCATCCATCATCCACCATCCATCCATCCATCCATCCATCCATCCATCCATCCATCATCCATCCATCATCCACCATCCACCATCCATCCATCCATCCATCCATCATCCACCATCCATCCACCATCCATCCATCCATCCATCCATCCATCCACCATCCATCCATCTATCCACCATCCATCCATCCATCTATCCACCATCCATCCATCCATCCATCCATCCATCCATCATCCATCCATCCATCCACCATCCATCCACCATCCATCCATCCATCCATCCATCCATCCATCCATCATCCATACATCCATCATCCATCCACCATCCATCCATCTATCCACCATCCATCCATCCATCTATCCACCATCCATCCATCCATCCATCCATCCATCCACCATCCATCCATCCATCCATCCATCCATCCATCCATCCATCCATCCATCCATCATCCATACATCCATCATCCATCCACCATCCATCCATCTATCCACCATCCATCCATCCATCTATCCACCATCCATCCATCCATCCATCCATCCATCCACCATCCATCCATCCATCCATCCATCCATCCATCCATCCATCCATCCATCCATCCATCCATCATCCATACATCCATCATCCATCCACCATCCATCCATCTATCCACCATCTATCCACCATCCATCCATCCATCCATCCACCATCCATCCATCTATCCACCATCCATCCATCCATCTATCCACCATCCATCCATCCATCCATCTATCCACCATCCATCCATCCATCCATCCATCCATCCATCCATCCATCCATCCATCCATCATCCATACATCCATCATCCATCTATCCATCCATCCATCCATCCATCCATCCATCCATCCATCCATCCATCCATCCATCCATCCATCCATCCATCCATCCATCCATCCATCCATCTATCCATCATCCATCATCCATCCATCCACCATCCATCCATCCATCTATCCACCATCCATCCATCCATCCATCTATCCACCATCCATCCATCCATCCATCCATCCATCCATCCATCCATCCATCCATCCATCATCCATCCATCGTCCACTTATCCAAGGTCAGATCATGGATCCCGAGGCGTTCCCAGGACAGATGGGATGTATAGTTCCTCCAGTGAGTTCTGGGTCTGCCCCGGGAACTCCTCCCAGTTGGAAGTACCTAAAAAAGGTGACCAGCGGGCATCCAGACGCCCAAACCACCTCAGCTGACACTTTACTTCCTTCAAAATCCAGAACTTTTTTTGGTAAAGTTTTCCAAATGTAACTGGACCAAAAGTGGACCTTCTTAGAACTTTTTTTTTAAAAATTAAAAATTTGATTTGTACTTAAAGTGGGCAGATATGTTCATTATTTGCCTATTTTAAGTAGAAATGGATTGAGATGCGATTACAGAGGTATGTGAACATAAAAACACAGCCCTGAAGGTTATTAGCCTTTAAAATCGCTCCCTAACCACCCAAAAAATTCAACACTTTGTGGTGTGAGATAACATTTGTGATGTTTTTTTGGACAGCATTTATGCTCAGCAGCTAAACTCAACAACTACCAGAGAAATTTGAACTTTTTACAACAGAGTTCATTGAAATGACGCTGTGGGGGCTGAGAGTTAAGCTTGTTTGTAACCGCTACAGGCGTTTCACACAAACAAATGTCTCATCCGGATATCACAGGTTTATTTTATTTTATTTTTCTATTTCACTGAACTCCAGCCAAACTGGTTGTTATTTTCAGGGAAATTGATTATCAACTAACCAATAATTCACATTTAATGCCTACATACATGCTCACATGAGAGGAAACGGTTCACTACACTGATAATAAAGATTTCATGAGATTTAACATGAGATTTAATTAATCTTTTAATGTTTATTCTTAAAGAAAAGTCATTTTAATATGAAATACATGATTTTTATCCTGAAATTTTAAAACATTGCTGTTAAAAATAGAGAAATGTTCATTTTGAAATGTAATTAAAATGTATTCCAAAGAAATGATATTTTTCCTTTAATTCTTCAAACTTAATTTTACAAATATAACAGCTTTAATCATAAAATGTTACAGAACTATAAACATGTTACACTTTAATTAGAATTTTTTAATAATAGAACTTGATGAATCTTGAATTCTACAGATTTTATACATTTAACCACTAGTTCTTTGTATAAATGTACAGATGTTCGCACTGATCCATCCATCATTTCTTCCTGTTTCCTTCCAAGCAGCCAAACTTTCCTGTAATATTTAAAGTGTCCTGATCTACAGTTTTCCAGCTTTCTGAAGGTCTTTCAAAGTGTACCTGAGCATTTTCAGTGTTTTTTCTTTGTTCAGCCACTTAACTCTGACCTTTGAACCATTCAGGCAGAAAAAAGGCTCCTAACTCAAGGGATGAACCAGTGTTGTGTCGACACAGAACAGACAACTTAGCAAAGAAGCCATTTTAAATTGGATCTTTAGGCACTTTGTCACAAAGACACATCATTTGTTCCCATTTCTTTAGCTGCATCTATGAAAAACAGCAAAGAAAACACAGTTTGACAGACAGAAAATAGGATTTCTGCAGCAACAAGGTGATTCCCAAAGAGCTATTAGCTGAAAACTTGGCATATCTCAGCATGGTGTGCAGTGTGTCCTTAAAACATTTGAGGAAACTGGACAAGTGGAGGACAAAAGAAGAAGTGTCAGGCCTAAAAAACTATCTACAGCAGATGAACAGGATCTCTTCCTTAAGAACGGCTTCTTGACAGCCACCCTTCCATGGAGACCATTTCTGATGAGGCTTGGGCCAACAGTAGATGGATCAGCTGAAGGTCCAGATGCATCTCTCAGGTGCTGTCAGGTCACAGCTGGATTTTTTCCTCTTTCTTAAGGAAATCGGAAACAGGGAGAAAAGGCTGAGCTGTGCCAAATGACACAAGAAGTGGACTGAAAATCAGTGGCAACAGGTCTTATGGAGGGATGAATCCTCCCCAGAGCCCGGACCTCAACATTATTGAAGCAGTGTGGGATCATCTGACAGAGAACGGAACAAAAGGCAGCCCACATCCAAAGAAGAGCTTTGGGATGTCCTTCAAGAAGCCTGGAGAACTATTCCTGAAGACTCCTTAAAGAAATGACAGAAAGCTCGTCTCAGAGGGTTCAGGCTGTGTTGGAGAATAAAGGAGCTCAGACCAGTGACTGACTTGTATAAGTTGTAGCCTTATGTACTTTCTGCATTTACATTTATATTTGAATCAATGTTTTTTCAAGAAATGGATGCACCTGTCCTCCTGTGAATATATTTATATATGTATACTGTATATATATATATATATATATAAAATGAGTAGTAGCACACGACTTTAATAGTTTTCCCCCAAAATGATCACACTGAATAACGTCTGTTTAAAAAAAATATATTTAATTTTCAAATATTGAAATTTCGCCTTGTTTTTTCCCTTTATACATGTACACACGCATACATACACTGTATGAACATATAAGACAGTGACTTTTCTAATGTTTTATCGAATTTATTTCATGAAATGTTATTAAAATGTATTTTCACACAGCCCTCTCTCTTGTATCTTATGTTATAGAAATCAGTTAACATGAGTAGGCTAATGTAGGCTAATAATCAACAACACTTAAACTTATTCTTTGATTTACCTCCCTTTGGCGGGAGTTAGCTTCCTGATATTTTGCTTCCTCATAAGTTTCTAGCCTGAATTTGCAGCCCCGGGGCAGATTTGCTCGAAAACATACCGATGTTTCTGCTTTATTAGCTAATTAATTCTTAGATCCACCTTAAAAAAAAGGGGTAATCCCGGGCCGGTCCCTCCCTCGGTCGCGGTCTCCCTCACGCGCTCGCAACACTCTCAGTTGCCCAGCTCCTCGCGAGGCAAAGACGTTTGCCCGACCGTTGGAGATTTTTTTTCATATCTCCGGTTGAGCTCGTTCAGGTTAACAGTGTCGGACCCAACTGAGTCCCACCCACTCCGCAACACTAACACACCGCCAGCCCTCATTTACTGGATCTGCTTTTCACCAGGAGAGGGAGGGTGAGTTTATATTTTCCTTTTAAAGGATTGATTTCTGACTGATCTGGATCTGGTTTGCTTTCCGTCCTCGGGGCTGCCGCTGCGGGAACACAACCGATGCCTCTAAGAATGTAATTACTGTCAAAGAAACTGGTTTAAACGTCGGAACAAAATCAAGTTGAAGATTTCCCTTCCCTTCCACACGGTCTGCCAGTGTTTTTTTTCTTCACCCCCTGCAGTTGTCAAGTCGGTGCCCTGTTGGGAAATGGACAAACCCCAATGAAGACGCTGCCCTGCCGTACCGACACAGCCAGAAGACGTGATTTGGACGAGAATTAGCAGATTGAAGGTAACGTCTAATCTCCGGGTTTTGAAACTTTACTCGTCACGGATCTGCTTTTTCTCAATTCACTTGTGGATGAAAGACCAAAAACTAACCGTTTTACTTTGTTGGGGACGTTTAAAGTGGAATTTTAACGTGTTTTTAAGGAGTCAGTCGTGTTCCCACTTTTCCGCACTGCTCAGCATCCGGGTAACGTTCATAACGGCTGTTTTCTTTCTTATATTTTTTCACCTTTACACCCAGTTATTAGCAACTAGGGGCACATTTTGGATTATCCACAGGTGTGAACGCACAGGCAATCCGCTCAGGCGCATTTTAACATCTGTCTCAATGTATTTTATTAGAGATTAAGCTCAACACTGTGTTTGGAAACCCCGAGGCACGGTTATCTTCCCGTTTCTCCCTGTCAAACGTCCCGACAGTTAGCTAGGTTACAGCCCCCGGTACGTGCCTTTTTCTCATCTGCAGTCAACCGTGAAAAAAATCTTTGAGTAATGCAGCCGCTGAATGGCAGTTAACGTCGCTTTTCGACAGCACTAAACGTCCGGGAAAACATACAATGACATTGTAGCAGCAGTTTGAATTCAGCTTGACCGAAATTTATCGGTATAGGCACTCGATTTTGATCAAACTTATGAAATGGACACGCGGTGTTCGCTTGAGGTTTTTCCAGCCAATAGACACGGTGCATATCTGTTGGTAAAGTTGCCATTTTTGAAAAACAAAGTATTTTGATTGACGTAGAGGCGTGCCGAATTAAAGAGTTGTTTCGAGTGATTCATCGTAGGTACTTATGACTTAAATCGTCCAATCTTTCACCAATTTAAGAGGAGAGGTTATTTAAATGTCTGCATTCTGAATGGCGCTGTTGGTACGGGACTCCCCGGGTGACGGAGCGGCACGTATCGGCTGTTGCAGAGGTTGCCAGGCAGGAGTCACTCCGCCTGGGGATGGCTCCGAGTGTCTGGAAACAGTTTGCCTGTAATGTTTTCTTATCCGGGTGATACTTCCCTTGGAAACCGAAAGATCCATTTTCCACCCGTGAATTGCACGGCCTCTGGTAACTTGATTATAAACGAGGCATTTTTTTTTCAGCGGGCACTGGTTGCTGCGGTTATTTGCGCCTGTTTGTGACATTAATTCTGTTTACTTCAGGAATCACTGTGGTGTCCTCGCATTGTTGGCATGAATGCTGAGCCTTCGGGATGACCATGTTAAGCTTGTTGGAGTGGTTTCCCCACATTTGACACTCACATTGTAAATGGTGCTCCTGTTTCTCAGTCTGGCGGCAGCCAGGGTGGAAAAATCGTTACCAAGTGCGTTTTTTTTATTAATTAATGGGAGTTTAGCACATGAAGAACCGTCCTTACATCATTTGCTAGGATGGGCGGATGAGCAACAGCACAGGCTCTGCTTTTTCCTTGTCTCCTCTGATTTCATCCATCTCCTCCTCCCTTCTCTGGCTGGGTGTGTCCTGCCTTATTGCGTTAGAGAGGAGGGGGGATCCCGCATCTTGGCTCTCGGTGACTCCTCCTCAGCTTGTGACCTCCAAAGGAGGGCATAGCTCCCCCTGTTTTCGCCTGCCCAATTCAACATGAGAGAATGTCATTGCAGAGGAAATCTCAAAGCAAGAAAAGTTATTTATTTGAATTTGAGGGGACTGGAAAGGGAGTGACGGCTCAGTGACTCTGCTTTTTGCTCTCTGCTCTGAACCCCAGAGCGACACTCATTAGCTCTGATAATTAGCTTTTTCTGTCCTTGTAAATTCCACTTAGTGATTCACTGGTGTGACGTATTGGATCTTGATGGATTCAGAGACTTGCCTGATATACATAAACAGCAGATGGTCTGTTCATCATGTGAATCTGATAAACAACCAGATTTTGGTTCTCTCAGGTTGTCGTGTTTGATGCCTGGATGGATGTTCAGCGCAGGTAATTAACGGTATGCAGAGGGCTTTTCTGTGGAAGTGGCGCACCACACAGATCCTGCAGCATCGTGACTGTAGTCAGCAAATGTTGGGATTACAATATCTACAATGATGGCTGAAGCTGTGTGGAGTAACGTCTCTATTCCTCTTCCCTGAAGGATAATGTGCATTTTAATAAAAGTGAATTTATTTTATAAAGTTAAGTGGTCTTTGCTTCGGGCATGGTGGCCCACATCTGATATAACTCGAGCTGAAAAGATTAGTTGATTGATCTCTTATATCACTGTAAACAGCTTTGGCTTTTGAGGCTGTTGGTGGAACAAATCACCCGGAGCTCCACCGAGTTTGACTATTTTCACACATTTTCTGTACAAATCTGTGAGTTAAAGCTCTTAACCCGTGTTTTTGATCACGACAGTGTTCAGTAGGTGCATTACTTCTTTAAGGAGCTCCATATAGCTGCACGTCATGTCAAACGTTTTGAATCCAAACTCTTCCATCTTTGATTTTAAAGCTCTGATCACTTTAAGTTCTAGCTGATATATTGTGGTCCTGTGACTGGTTTGGTTTCCCATTATGTGCTGGGAGTGGTTGCAGGATAATGGATGTGTAAAGAGGATATTGTATAGTGGATATATATGGATAGTGTAGTGGTATGATTGCCACCTTTCATGTGGGAGACCTGGGTTCAAATCCCCTGCATGAAACTCCAGTAGGGGTCCTTAGGCAAGACCCCCTTACCCTATCTGCCTATCTGTAAGTCGCTTTGGATAAAAGCGTCTGCTAAATGCATAAACATAAACATAAAGATGAATCTGGTAGTTGATTTACATGTTGTCACTATAACTTAAGCATAAGCAACATTTAGGCCAATCCTCTGACAGTGAGAGATGGTTTATGTGGAAGTTATTCAGTCAGAAACCACTTACTGTAATTAGTTTTGGCTCCGGCTTTATTGGGCAGTGAACGTTGCACTTCTGATCAATCTGGAACATGTTGTGTGGAACAGTTGCCCTAAAAGACTGAGCTGCTGGTTGCATACAGTTGCTTATTCTTTGCATTGCAGTGAGAAGAATAAATAATCTTCTAAAAATCAGAAACAGATGATTGTGTTGTCATGGAACAACACAATCATCTGTTTTAGTAAGAAAAGAACTGTTGGTAGACCACCCTCGGTACTGGATACGGTTTATAAGCCATTATAAATTAGAACAACAACTATTCAAACCTCTGAGCATTTGTTTAATGTTCTTTGCTTTGTGTATGTTTAGATTCAGTAAATCTGTTCAGTTCTCAGGCTGCAGGGCACTGAAGCAGCAAATGTCCAATCATAACTGAAAACATCGCTCCACAACCTGCACTTTGGCTTTTTTCACTCTTTTGTTTATCGTCTCATGAACTAATCAGAGAGTGATTCCATGAAACCGCTTATTACCTTGGAATACGTAGCCAAGCAATGAATGTGTTGATAATTCAGTCAGAGAAGCTAACGTGTGATGCAACAGGGCTTAGGCCTTTGTTTTCTTCAAAGTAAAGGTTTCCAGCTTTCGGAGCTGATGTCGCATCTCATCTGGACAAATGAGCCTTTGATTCTTTGACCTGATCACATTCATTTAACTTCCCACAATCCTTTTGTGGAGCTGCTGTGATTGAGCGTTGGCTGGAGTCTTTGTGCTGCCCTGCAGAGCTTTAAAAACAGGGAAATAGCTGCAGCTTATTGTGCTGTGCAGTCTGGTACATCTTACATTCTTCACTCACTGGGGGTATATTTAAGAAAACTAGTGTTGTATAAACACATTCCAAGTGGCTCACAGCTATGCAGCCTGCTCTGGGTACTGCTTCCATCATCCAGATAGATGGAGCCTCTGTGGACCAGTGCAAACACAAAGATGTTGCACATTATGACGTGCACTTCAGATCATGATTAAACAACGTTTCTAAACTGCAGATCAGTATTATCCTCTGTATACCTCTGAGCAGCTCAGTCCCGTTTACATGCAGGCAGACTGCTGCTGAGGTCCGACTGAGCACAGGAAGTGACGGATGCTGAGCGTTCTGTTCACCTGATGGAGGCTCGGAGGCTTCAGCAGCAGATTTACTCCCTTTATTACTGAACTTTATTCACGGGCCAGCCCAGCTAAGTTTTTAGCACATTGTTTTATGGTATTAGACAAAGTTCAGTGAAATGCATGTTCTTTAATGAAGCTGAACTTTATTGATTAATGAATGTAAGTCTGTGCCTGAATGCAGACGGTTGTGAAAGATCACTTCCTGTTCCAGTCCACACCATCATGTGTGATCTATTCCCTGCTGCTTCCTGAGCTCCCTGAGGGGCAGAGCGTGTCACATCTCATGTGTTGGTGACTGATGCCGTTTCATCCTCTGCGCTGGCTTTCAGTTCCATGTTGTTGTGGCTCTTTAAAGAACTGCTTCACTGTGATTCTACACTTTCTGTTACAGAGCTAACTTTATCTTTTGGTTCTTCACCAAACTTTTCTTTCGTTAGTCATTTTTGTGTTTTCACAGCTCAGACTGATGACTGCACTCTTCGTTATGGTTTAACGGATGTTTTCTGCCACGGAGGATTGTCTGTATGAGAAGTTATTAGTTTGGTGAAAATATAGATGAATCAGCCAATGGTTTCCTTTCTGTTATCATGATTTATTCATGGTTTATTCAGTCAAAACTAAAACATTTCTAAAGGTCAGTTTGGATTTATTTCCCGCCTACATCAGATATTTAATTAAGACCATAACGAACTCAAACTGAACTAATCTTTAGTTGTTGGATCTTTATCATGATGGAGCAGATTATCTGAAGACTCAGTGGAGAAGTTTTGAGATTTAATTACAAAAGTAGAATCATGATGAACATAGAGAATAAATAATCTTATAAAAGAATTTATGTCAAAGCATTTAATCACACGCAGTTGTAAAGTGTAGCATTTCCAATAATGACATTTGTTAATTTACAAATGAAAGGTATTAAATTGATCTGCATCGTTTCCATGGTGTGTGACGGTGCTGCTCAGATATTAAGCCATAGGGATGACACCACCCAGTCCTCCACCTGTAGCCGCTGGTATCACTCACAGCTGCTTTTACACAGAGCTTTGCTTTGCACAGAGCCTGCAAATAGGGAACCCCTCTGAAGATGGAATCCCTGCATCTGAGCCCGATCCGGCAGCTCACACTTCGTCTTATGTAAGTTTGCATCAAATATTAATGGATGCAGTGCAGCTGGTGGAAGCTCAGGCCTGCATTTAAGATACAGATGGTCCAGCGTTAGTGGTTTTGATAGAGCTGTGGGGCTGCATCTTTATTTTATGGTCCCTGGTGGCAGGAAAGAGGTCACCCCACCCATCACTACAAGATCTAACACTTACTTGTTTTCTCAGTTTCACATTGACTTGAATCAACACGAGGACCACGGTGTAGCGTGCACAGAACCACAAACGGCAACAGTAATCATGCACTGATGTACCTTCGAGGTGGAATCTCTTCATTGTAGCTCACAGCGTGTTGTTATGTGTTCTTTAAGGATGCAGAGTCAGCTGAATGCTGCAGCCTTTCACCCCAAAGAGTCAAACATGTCCAGTCAATAGACCTCTGTCTCCAACAACAATAAGATGAACAACAAGCTAATCTGCATCAGAAGCAGCCGTCCTTCATGCTGCCTCAGATATGAGCGCACAGAACACAACTCAAGTTATTTCCTCTGGCTTTCATGTGGGTAAAATCTGTCAAATGTGCTGAAATTAACTTTCAGTTGGAACTAAGAGCTTAGCTGTAACCTGAAGTTAGCAGTCATTTATTTCTAAGTCATGAATGTGCAGTTTATTCCTGCGTTAAAGAGATTTAAAATGCTGATTATCTTTACTCTGAAAAACAAAGTTAGAATTGGAATAAAAAGTACGTAGAATATTTCACCTGATGTGGAAGTTTAACTGGAGAAAGCATCATTGATCTAACCTCTTCATTAAGCCTTTAACCTCCAGATGAGTCATGGCTTTGGGTTTGGACCACAGCCGGCCTTTCCTCTGGTTGGTTCTGGTTCTGAAATCTTCTCACAGCTGACATGGAGCCGATGGCAGCGAATGTGTGAGAATGTCCTCCTGACACAGCGCTGCATCCTCGGTGCTCGTGTGTCCGGGTTGGCAGGTGTTCTGTGGAGGTTTGGGTGATAAACGAAGGCCCGTGCAGCAGGAGGAAAGTTCAACGGCAGCTTTTTCTGGTTCTGCTCTCGGACGTAATTCTGAGCTGTGAGATAAGGTTTGCCGTGCAGTCACATTTTTATCTGATTAGGTTCAGCTTTCATCGCATTCAAGTAACTTAAGTTCTAAATAAGCAAGTCAAAGATTTAATTCAGTCCTGTAATTGCATTTGTTTGCTCGTTACACTCTTTATTAGTGACCTAATAGACATCGACAGGCTTGAACCATAAAATTGGATAAGCAGCAGTAGATATGAAATGTTGATTAAATATGCATCACATTCAAATAATGAAGGTTCACACCATGAAGCTGTTAAAAAGTGAACTGAAACGTGTGCAGCTCTGGTGTTCAGAACATCTGAACTGGACCGCAACCAAAAAGGATCTTAGCTGCCCTGTTGAAGAACAACATGACCGTCGGCTTTAGTGCTCAAAACATTTCTGAAAGGAGACGATTGTTTTAAATTAGAAGGAACCAGATAAGTCCAGCTATTTTGGCCGGCTGAAAAGGTCCATTTGTGAACCGAACTGTGCGAATGAAGAATCGTTTCTGCCTCGGTTTACCAGCTGCAGCACATATTTTATATAGTGATTCTGCACACTTTAACACCAGCCATGTGTATGTGGGAGTGTGTTGTCTTTTACTGCTTTGTATGCAAGTAAGAAAACAAAAAAAGGTTTCAAATCAGTCGAATTACTCATTTAAAAATGGTACAAAAATGTCATTCTCACGAGCTGATAGTTTAAGCTCCGCCCCCTAACTAGCTGCTGCTGCTGTGCTCAGCAAGAAGGATAAATGCAGTGGTGTGTAACTACGTTACCGCTGTCTGGACACCGTCTGCAGCAGCAGGATGATGAATGATCGAGGATGGAAGTAAATCAGCTGCTGTGTGGGAGTTTGAAAATGTTTGGGATATGATTAGTGCTCTCATCTCACTGTCAAACATTAGCACAAAAACCAGCTTTATTTGGATGAAAGTGGTCAATTTCATAACTGCAACAATCCTGATCATGAATATAGCTGTGAAAATATTATAAATGATGTCTTAAACCTACTGAAAAACGTTAGTTTGCTTCTTTTATTCCCTCTGTCCTCCCAACCAAAGGCTGCGGTGCATCGTGACACGAGTTCTGCTTCAGGTCTGCACAGCATGCAGCCCAGATATCTGGTACTGCATGGACCAATGTAGCCATCGCTCTCATTCAGCAAACAGCATTCAGTTTAAATAGGAAAATCATATATTTTTGCTTTAAAGTTTGAGATTTGGACCTCTTTAGAAGCCAGCCTCAGTTAATTGGAGGTTTCTCAATGTTTCGTTGAAATTTCAGCCGTGGACGTTCTCACTCGCTGTTGCATCATTAAACTTTATGTACTTTCTGTGGTTGCTATGATCAAACAACAGATACATAAAAGGGTTAACTGGATGATCAGAGAGGGCAGCTTCTACGCTGGCAGCAGCGGTCACGTTTCTGTCAGATGGAACTTTCTGCCTTAAAGTTTCCGTAACACTGGATATTGTATGATAAACAGACTGAGCTCCAGGGCTGAGTGACTGTAATTCAGACTGGTGTTTGTGCACAGTCGCTGCTCCTGCCTCTCTGTGTGTGTGTGTGTAGCTTATTTGGCATTCCTCTGCAGCATTTTAACAGCTGATAAAGATGACAGAATAAAGATGCTGCAAGAGAGAGGAAGTGTATGTATAAGAATAATTTGAGAGAGCTGAAGTCATTTTTTTCACTTAGTGATTCATCACTGGTTAAACTTTAAAAGCAAAGGATCTCAATGTATTTGTTGGTATTGGTAATTTAAGTGGGTGCTCGGTGGGATTATGTTGAGCAGAACTTCAGGCATTTGTTCTTCATAGTGTAATGAAAAAGAAATGATAATAAAATATATGTGTATATCTGAGCTGTGCTCTGACCGTGGGGGGGTTGTGCGTCAGGGAGTGTCTCCTCTCAGAGACTGAGTGAGGCGGCGGTCAGAGGAAGAAGTGAGCAGATGGAGGGCAGTTTGAGAACCAACAGGAAGCGAAGGCTCGATGGTTTCCTCATGTTGTGTTGGCAACAGTCAGGATTTCACTTCCCTGTTCTCGTATAGCCAACAGGTGCTGTGTGTGTGTGTGTGAGGGAGAGAAATGGTGCAGGTCAGCTCTTCCTCTCTTTGAAATCTGCTGCTTCCTCACCGCAGAACCTTTTTTAAGCTGTCAAAGGTTCTTGTTAAAGGGCCTGCTTCCTGAACCATAACTGACTTTGTTTTTGGGCTCAAACCAGCAGAGAAGTCAGGATCAAACTGAATGTGGTTCACTTTTTGAACTTCTGATTGTGTGAAGCTCCACTTGCTGTCTAGCTTTTGGTGAAATCCAGTTTGGACGTGTCAGAAATGGACCATGCAGCGGTCTGACCGTCTGTCACATGACGAGATGTTTGGGAGAGAGCAGGAGAAACTGAGCACTGATGCTCGGTGAAACATTGTTACGCACCCACCCCAGCGGCGTTGGGATGCCACTGCACACCTTCATGTGGAGTGCACGCCGAGACGGGCCAGGCCTGCTTTGGGAGACTCGCAGAATTTGGCCGGTGGTTTTAAAGTTATCTTTCTGTTACATGAGTACTTATTTTCCAAAGTTATTCTTTTCTCACCATCAATCTGAATGTTCTCCACAGTTAATGGTTTGTTATTTTTGAGCAGAAATGTCACGATTCCCCTTGTGTTTGCTTATTAAATGTGATAATAAATGCAGGATTAGAAATTATCCTGTTCTCTTGTTTATCTTTAAAAAAGGAGGCCACATGCATTCAGTCTACTCAGGTTTCAGCCAACCTTCCAAGAACAGTGCAGATCTTAGTGGAAACCCTGTGTATCACAACACTGGCTGTGCAGTGGGGACATGTTCCTGTTTTCAGCATGTGGGTGGAACTGGTCGGCAAAGCGCTGCGTCAGGTTTTGGGTGGCTGTGCAGTTGGGAAACCCTGCTGATGGTCAGTCCTGGTTCCTGCTCAGACTGCACACGCTGCAGAGTCCCTGCTGTGGTTTGTTTTGTCCTTCCCCGTCAGTGTGATGTCAACGTGACCCAGAGCTCTGTCAGCAGGGAACCCTGTGACAGACCCTGACAATGTGTCCCAGGTCTGTGGACGGGTGGGGTGGGGCGGGGCGGAGGAATGCGCTGTTTGTGTTGGAGAGCTGGGTGTTGCTCTGTTTTGGCTGTGTTGACTGCACACAGTCATTCATCAGTGTGTACACAGCTCAGATCGGACCACATGCTCCGCCATCACAGCCAAGATGCACCAAACTGGAACCAGATTAAATCCGTTCAAACATTGAAACATCAGAGGAGCCGGGATCTGCTGCTTCCCACTGTTTGGAAAAATCTCAGCTTTCCTCAGAGGCTGAGTTCACTCTCAGCTCTTCCTGAACTCAGAGGTTTGCTTTGTTGACCTGTATGTTTCTGGGTGGAATCATGTGCTCAGTGGAGCCGAAGTGGCTTTTAATTTCTGAGTAAAAACCACCTGGAGGTGTGTGTCCATACAGAACATGTCTCTGACTCTGTGTTTGACTGTGTCAGGTTGTTGGAGGCGTACAGAAAAGGCACAGCTTCCTCTCTCTGTGCAAACTAAAGGGCTTCAGTTATTTGGAAGCCGTTTCTCTTGTGAACATATTGAAGTGTTGTTTAGTAAGATCGTATTCTCCTGATGATAAACCCTCAGACCCTCAGCTTCTGTCTGACGCTGTGGCCCCTCCTATCGATCTCTTTCATGGACAGTTCAGGTTTTCAAGTCACTAAAGAGTTGTGTGCTTTAACTTTTTGCCATAATCAGATGCATAGCCTGCTTGTCTGGTTGGGATTCAGCGTATCTCTGGTGTTTGAACAGGAGGTAACTGGAATGTAACCCACTGATTAAATATGAATGGAATGGGCTAATTGATGTCTGAATCCTCTGTTCACTTCTAAAATGATCAGCGTACCTAATCATTAGTCATCACTTTATTCTAGCTTTAAATTTGATTCCTGAGCCATCATACTGTGCTAAATGTTTCCTGTTTCTCCCCCTTACATCGCATTCCTCCTGTGAATTCGACCATCATGCCTTCAGCTGCTTCCTGATTGGACTGTTATACACTCGTCCTACTCATTCACATCAATGGCAGCTTGTGTTGTCTGCATTCACATGCTCTCCACTCTCTGACACCAAACATTCCTGGGTTTTGTGAAAAATAACTGTACAGGCTGACACATTGTCCCACTGGTCCTCAGCCCAACAAACAGCAGACTGTGAGGATTTTTTTCCATTCTGCTCTCAGTCACAAGATGCTCCACCAACAGCCATCTGAGGCTGAGTAATGCGCTGCTTCACTGCAGAGGACGGCAACAGGCTGATTGTTGTTAGGCCTGTTTCACAGCACAATGGCAAACCTATAGTGTTCCATACAGCTGATTGGGACTCGGCAGAGTGTGGAGTAACTGTGAGAAAGTGCTTTTTATTCCTGTTTACTGTGAAAACGAGAAATAAGGCAGTCGTTTTTCTATGCAAAATCAGTTTCCTCCTCTAAAATGACCTTTTTTTCTTATGTCTCTGCTCTATTTAACACATGATGCAAGTTGTATCCATCATCAAAAACACAGCAGCGGGACAGACTTTATCAATGCTTCTCAAACCAAAAGTTGGATGTGGTGAAGGCTGATTAAATACTTTAATAAGTGAGTTCAAGTCACTGACCATGAACCACAACATCCTCTACACCCCCCCCCCATTTCCTGCCATACCTCTAATGTCTCATAAAGCCATAAAATGCCCCAAAAAGTCTTCTGTGATGAACACCAGCAAAATGATTGATCGCAGCTTCATGCACAGCATGCAACACTTTAAAGAATAGATTACATTTATTTCTTTTGCAGCATCTTGAAAATAATCTTTGTTTTGATTTGAAGATCAATCTTTCAGCCATACTAAGAACGTATGATTTAGTGAAGAAAAAACCATCCACAAGGTGAGCAGAAAGCAGTGGAAACTAACCAATATACCCAAAAGTGTGTCATATGTCATACAAAATGATTAGGGGAACTAATGAAGGTTCCTCCATACAGTTACAGAAGGGTGTTTTCTGTCTGAACCGCCCAGTTTGGGTTCGGCGCTGTATGGACGGCAAGCTGCTGTCGGCCTGCTGGTTGTTGTTGTCAAGACGATCAGTCACAGATGCTCCTCCATCTTAATCCAAGTCTCCGGAGGCAGAGCTGAATGGATTTTGTTGATGAATAATTGTCATCATGTGGACTTCTTCTTTTCTGATGTAGACCTGAGCGCAGCAGCTGGCCAGATGTGCTTTTTGTTTTTTACCTGAGCACCGTGTGTGTGTGTGGGGGGGTGGGGGGGGGGGGGGGGGGGGGGTTTAATTTAGCAAAATGTGTTCCAGGACGCTTGCGCTGTGAAGAGCGAAGGAAGTGATGCCCGCCGCATTGCAGCCATGTTGTGCTTTCTTTTGCCACAAACCTTTACGTGTGTGTGTGTGTGTGTGTGTGGTCAGTGACCTCATTGGTGTCACAGCTCATGGTATTTTTGTCCCAAAATGGTGTCTACCCTTTTTTTTTTCTTCCCTGGGCTTGACTTGACAGGCTTTATTTTTTCTACGTGTGTCGAGTCTTTCTCTGACTTAGTTTTGGTCACATGAACACTATTTTTGTGCTGCTTTCACACTCATTAACTTACTTTATATTCACATCAAATGGAGGATGCAGCAGCATGTTGCTCTGAGGAACCTGTTCAGTTCACATTCTCAAACTCCAAATGTAAAAAAAAAACCTTCCAGATAGCTGATCGAGGTGAGTTCAGCAGCCTGCCCCATACAAGCGTGCACATGAGAAGTCCCGTGTTGTCTTTTATTCCCGCTCCACAGCAGCTTTACGCTCACACCGGACCACGAGGCCTTGCTGCATCACTGTTGTCGCTACATTTACAAAATGCTGAAAGGCTGGTTGCTGCTTTTTCAGCCGCCACACTCCAGACAGGTGAAACGTGCCGTCTGCAGCTCCCATTGACAAAGTAACAGCAGTGAGATGTGGTCTGAAGCAGCTGTTGCTGCTGATGGAGCATGACATCATCACATTTGTTGCCCTCCTGCAGGAGCAGGACTTCCCTCTCAGCTGTTGGCAGTAGTTGGTGCTGATGGTGACTGACAGCAGGATGCAGACTCTTTGAGTTTCTGGAGTTACTGTCGGTTGTGTAATGATACATTATGAAGCAGGGACTCAAAAAGACTGGTGCAGCCTTTGGAATCAAGAAGGAAGGAAAGAAACTGATTGCTAACATTTCCCTGTTGATAAGCACCATAAACGCTGTGACTTGCAGCTTCCAGAACAGGAAGCTGGTAATGTCTTCCTGTGCTCCCAGTGGACTGGCTCAGGGAGCTTCTGGGCTTTGAAAGTGTGTCTGAGGTGTGGGGCTGTCTCTTTCTTATCTACTTCCATTTCATTTATGTATTTATTTCTGTTCTTATTTCAGCTCAATGCAAGTATTTACTGTGTTCTGCTGAAATTGACTTGATCTGGCTTTTCTTTTGTCCCGTTTTTGTGTGTTTGAGTGGGCCGGTGCAGTAAAAGCTTAACAACATGTGCTAATCCACCTAAGAGCTGAGATGAGCAGACTGATCTCAGACATCTAAAGGCCATGCCAAAACAAAATGCTGTCTTCCAAACAGATGAAAGGAGCTCTGCGTTCTGCTGTCAGACGCAGAGTTGGAAAACATTGGTTTAAAAGCAGATATCCAGAGTCGGTTTGAGCAGGACAAAGAAATGGAGCCACAGAAGTCCTGTGGAAGGAACATGAATTCAATAACAGAAGCTTGTTCAGCAGCAGAAGCCTCACACGGGTACAACTCTTTCAGTTTGTCAGTATTTCAGGGATCCTTTGACCCTCTTCGGGTCGAGCCACAGCATCATGTTGAGGTCAGTTCTGTGGGTCTTTTCCTGTGCTTTGTGTCTCCTGACCTTAAAGTCTGAGACCTGTGCTTTGAAAAACTGCTTCAGTGCTGCCGTCCTATCAAGCTTCACAGCTGGTGGGCCTCTGTGCCTTTTTCTTCTTCCACTGTTGTGCATTTTTATCAAATTGTTTTCAATAGACTTCTTCCAGAAGTAAGGATTCAGCTTTAAATCTTAGCGTTCCACCGGGTCTGGAGGCCCAGAATCTCAGTTTAAAATGGAGCTGAAAGGCAAACCTTTCAGGGAGTGCGTAAAGCTTTACGACTGTTGTGGGAAGATTTGTGGTTTATTCAGTGAAGGAAAAGCTTGAAGCGTGTTGCTTCTCGACATGCTTGGCAGGGACTTGCATGGATACCAAACTGGACTGGCTGCCAGAACAGAGCTCCTGAGCAGGTAGACGGTGTCGTAAATTGAAGTAGTTTTTTGCTGCTGTATTAGGATATAAGTTTATCTTTTACATGCGACCCATTGGATCGGAGCACATTGTGTGACTAATCCATGCAGGTAAGGTTTCTTTGAGCTCTTTGAGCAGACAGTAGCTCACTGCTCATTTGGTCTTTCAGTGCCTCTTAAAGCCTGTTGTTGATGCTAAAGGAGAAAATGAAGGTGAGTCAGAGGGAAATGAGGATCTGTTCACCAGAAACCTCAGCATTTTGTCAGTTTGACGGTATCCCTCGAGGGTTTTTGGTTTGGGTCTGCAGCTGTCATCATTGAGGTGTCGACCACAGCTGGGGCTCCCCCCGTGGACCCGGTTAGCTGCGAAGGCTAATTTGGAGGCTCTTTGCTGCACAGATGCTGACACGCTTCAAAGGAGTTTCCCTTCAAAGAGCACACGGGTCAGAGTGGAAATAACGAACATGTGTGGGTCATGGTGTGTTTCTGAGGCTTCTCCTTACTTTGAGCTTTTTGTTAAAGGGTTTTAATTAGAGCCCGACCCATATGGGATTTTTGAGGCTGATACTGCGGTCTCAGCATGGGGATCTCCTCCTCCCCACCGAGGTCAGGTGGCTGAGTCGGGGGAAGATACTACAGCGCTTTCTTTCCTTGCTGAGTGAAATCAAGGCATTCATGGACACGAGGGAGGAAGACACCACCCTGTTATCTGATGCAGAGTGGCTAATTTATCTTGCTTTCCTGACCAGTGTACCTGAGAAAATGAACCACCTGAACCTACAGTAACAAGGCAAAGGCAGCAAGTGAAAATCGAAAGATTTCACCACTTCCCCTCCGTCTCAAAGGTGCTGGACAGTCACACAGGTGCAGCCGGCGTTTTAAATGTGTCCAAGTGTTGGGACCTCATGACTTAAACTGTGCAAACACTTGTGATAAACTACGCTAAACACTAAACTATGCTGCTGGAGCGCCTTCTGTGGTTCTAAGTATGCTTTCAAACAGGTTTCTCAACATGGGTGTCGAGCTTTTTTTAACCATTGACCCTGTTTTAAAGTTCTGCCAGTTCCCCTTGAAAGCGTTGGGTGGAGTTCATGTGACGGCCCACTGCAGGCCAGTCCGGTTCTTACACCCCAAACTGGTCAAACCATTCCTTCATGAATGGGGTTTTGGTCACAAGGTGCTCTGTTGGAAGACGGGAGGGGAATACTACAGATACAAGAGCTCCACAGTCCTGTAAATCAAATTAAGCTGAGACGTGAAAGGTTAAATGGTGTTTAAAGCTCTTTTTTTCTTCTGTAATATGATGTTTATCTAAGTAAATGAGAAAATGTAATTATTGTTATGGGACAGATTTGATCATGGCCATTCTTTTAACTGGTGGATGTGGTTCATCATAAGTTCCAATGAGTTGTAGAGCACTACAAAGCTTAAGGACCTCCAGTCTTTGCCAACATACTCACATTCCTATGAAAAAATTGAGTTATACTCCGATCTGTGTTTTCATGTAACTGGCGGCTGAGCAACTTGCCCCAAACTCATGTTTGATTGGACATAGTTTTGCATGATGATTTAGAGGAAGTGAGAGTTTTTATATAAAAGATTCTGCTGTATATCACGTAGCTGAGGCCTAAAAACAAAGTCCGTCATCAAGTTTTATTAATGCTGACAACTTTTAAACATATTTCACATTCTCCCAGTAAAGAAAGCTCACAGAAACAACACAGTGGCTTTATGTTGCTGCTTTTTTAACCCACTTTACTTTCATGAGCACTTCTGGTCAGTGATGTTCAGAACTTGGAGCTACTCTAAGGACCTGCTGTCAGACTTCTTCTCTCTGCCTTCACAGCTGGGAGCAGCGAGCTGGCTGCTGGGAGATGTTGTCACATATAGGCTGAGTGACCCCGACTGTCACTGTTGCAGCAGATCTCTGTGGTTTGATCCCTGGTTTTCCCTGGAAACATGTCTAAGATCTGAACCCCATTTTTCCTCTGTTCGGTGTGTAGGATGGAGAAGAAAAAGCAGGAATACATTGAGAGAGGTGCTGTGAATGTGGCCTGTAGTGGGAAAGCTTTGAATGGCTAACAGGACCATATAAAAGTAGTTAATTTACTACACAGGCTGCCTCATGCTGCAAAGGCACTTTATCTTTGGTAGGAGCGAACAGCAATGAGAGTTCTAGGGTACGAGTAAGGTGTGTTTCCTCCAATAATGAGCTGTGGTCCCAAAGAACCTAATGTTTATAATGACTATTTCAAATGAAACGGCTTAATCTGGTTTATTATTGAGCTAATGAAACACTGACTAAACCTTTTCATGCTGTGGGAACGGAGACGCCACTATTGTTATATTTTGTACCTTTAGCAGTTAAATTGTTGCTACATGTCAAAGCATTATTAATGAATTTGGGTCATGGGACCCCCCCCCACCCCCCCCCCCCCCACCCCCACACACACACAGACATTAATGTTGATGGAAAAATGAATTAATAACTGACACATTTCCATTTATTTCTGAGGCTGTTTCTGCCTGACATTTCATTACTGGTTGGTTTGGAAATATCTGCTGAGGTTTTTCAGTCTTGTAGATTTCAGGTTAATTTAACACATTGTGGCAGACGTGCACGTCTCTGAAGGTCATGAGTTACCATCATTTTCTGTCTGTTTACTGTCCACAGGAGCCAACAGGAGCCAACAGGGACCTCTCAGAGGTTTGGTTCTCAGATCCTCATATTTGTTGTTGATAAATTTACCAAAAAAACGTAGTTTTTATGGCGGGGGAGGGGGGGGGGGGTAACTGTAGGCAGGTTACTGGAGGCATCAGAAAGTCATTTGGAGTCGGGAGGTGTTTACAGTAAACATGCCCCCCCCCCATGTGTCGCAGTGGAACTATGAGACCTGCTGACTGCTGCTTATCAGTCTGTAGAAACACAAACTCCAGATATGTTGACTGGAGTGAATACTTCCTTTAAATGGAGGCCACAGTCAGTAGTTTAGGTCCCAGGTCTGTTAAAGGTTGGCTTTTATTTCACATTCATTGTTTTAAGCAAGACTTTTCCACAGCGCGTCATGTAGAAACCTCAGAACTAAGAAACCTCAGAACTAAGAAACCTCAGAACTAAGAAACCTCAGAACTAAGAAACCTCAGAACTAAGAAACCTCAGAACTAAGAAACCTCAGAACTAAGAAACCTGTGTTCATATGGAGCCGACTGTAAATCCAGTCAGTCCTACATGTGCTTACTTGTTGAAATGAAACTTTTTCTGCTTCTGCTCTTTCCTCTAACCCTCCTCGCCCCGCCCTGGCCAGTTTTAGAGCCCGGCTTCTATTGTTTGGTCACATTGTCACCGTACAGCTTTGCTTTCTTTCTAAAAGGAGGAAATAATTCTGTACTCGATCTGCTCTTCGTGTAGTTGGGCGCTGGAACATCGGTTTGGTCTGATCTGTTTTCACATGTGCTCACATGCTGCTGCAGGTCCGCCTCAGTGCATCTGGGTCATGATCAGCGTGGATCAGGACAGTGATGAACAAACTGGGCCTCGGAGCATCAGGCTGAAAACAGGATTATTGCATTTCTGGAGGCTGTCCAGATTCTGCTGCTTTGTTTGTCTCAGATTGTCTTCTCTGAAAATGGCGTGAAGGACAAGAAGGGCGTGTGTGTATCCATAGAGCCACCGGATGTCACTGCTGGAATCTGCTCGCTCCTTCCTGTGTTTGCAGATGTCAGCTGGACTTCTGCATTCTCCCGAATCAAAGCTGCTGCATCTCAAACCAGCACTCAGACAACTTTAAGCACAACTGTAGTGCAGAAACCCATCCACTCACATCATAATAAGTGTATCTGAAAGAAGCCAGTTGTGATTCGGTTCTCCCCCGCTGGCACAGCATACGTTACTTTGTTTTCATGCTGGAAGTGGGAAATAAACTCCTTGGTTCTTCCCTCTGTGTCCTCACATCCGCAACACTGAGTCTGCACAGATGAACAACTGCTGCCCCGTCTGTGCCGCTCAGGATGTGTTACAGAGTCTGTTCTCCGCGCTGCTCCAGACCCGAAGGCGTTGATGGTGTCATGTCCGCTCCACCAGTCCTCTTTATGCTTTAATTCACTTTGCAGCATTCCTAACCACCATTCTGCAGCCCAGAAGAAACTGCATTTAACAGCTGAAACATTAAAGTAATCCGATGCACAGTTAACATTATAAACCCACCCACTGCACAATGGGCCGAGGGGCCCCAGTGAGGCTGTCCAACTCATCCACTCATCCACTCGGTCAGTCAGGAATCCCAGGAATGAGCTTTTTGCATTAAAGCATGAAGTTTGGATGTGTGTTCATGCTGCTCTTTGCACATTTCTGCCTGTCCCCCTGAATAGATGAAGTGTAATGACTCAGACTCACTTCTTTAATGCAGGTAATCAAAATTCCATCACAGGGAGCTTTGTGTGAGTAAAGTAATCATCCAGTGGAGCAGGCCCCTGACTTTAGATGACTCATCTGTTTTTGCAGCTCTTGGAGCAAAGTCGACGCTGAATAAAGCCAGTAGATAAATGTATAAATGTTGATGGACTTTCAGGTGTTGAACCTTTATAATCGTCCTTATTGTATCACCTTTAACACCAAACAGAGATGTGTGCTTTCAGTGAGTCCACGCCTCCTCTTCACTCTGCAGTGTGGGGATTTCCTTTTTCCACTCTGGTCACATGACTGCAGATATGGGTGTGGTCTCCTGCATTCCTGCCGTCTCTCTCCGTCCCTCGCTCTCCTTACTGTGACACTCTGCGACACCCTCTCTCTCACGCGTACACATCTGTGTCTAGACCAATCGCACGCTTAGTCTGGACTGTTTGATGTGTGAGTGAAGTCATAGTGTGTGTGTGTGTGTGTGTTGGATGCAGCAAGAAAAAAACTTTCTCTCTGTGTGGAGGGTGTGACCAGCTTGGAGTTTGCATAGTGTGTGTGTGTGTGTGTGTGTGTGTGTGTGTGTGTGTGCGCTGAGGAGGGTGGTGCAGGCTGCTCCTTTAGTATGCAGAGCAGGTGTGTCTGCAGACACAGAGATGGAGGAGGAGGAGGAGGGTGGATACCGGTCGATGGAAAGAGGGATGGTCTCATGGAAGCTGTTGAAAAGAACAGAATGAATCTCAGTGTTTCCTGACCTGTACGGTCTGGTCTGGGTGGCGTTATTACTGTGCAGATTATAGAAATGTTCTTCCAGATTAGATCAAACGGGACGATACTTTTTCATACTGGTTCAGCAACAGATGATCGGTCTCTGCTGTAAAACCTGCGTTTTTATCTGGTCTCATGCCCCTCCCCCTCTTCCACTCACGAACAATCACAATCACCTCATTGCTGCCATCTTGGCAACTTCATGGCTTAAATGTTCAGAAAAGAACTCAAATACAGCAACTTTGATGGCAAACTGTAGGCTGTAGGTCCTTTTTGCACTGGTGAGGGGGAACAACTGCTAACACCGGCTAACCTCTGCTAACGCCTGCTAACACCTGCTAACACCTGCTAACCTCTGCTAACGCCTGCTAACACCTGCTAACCTCTGCTAACGCCTGCTACCACCTGCTAACCTCTGCTAACACCTGCTAACACCTGCTAACCTCTGCTAACGCCTGCTAACCTCTGCTAACCTCTGCTAACACCTGCTAACACCTGCTAACGCCTGCTAACACCTGCTAGCGCCTGCTAACGCCTGCTAACCTCTGCTAGCGCCTGCTAACCTCTGGCTGCTGAGTGTAGTGGAAAAGTGTTTAATCAGCATTCAGCCCCAGTGACTGTTGGCTCATTTTGTCTGCAGTTCAGTCACGATCTCGTACTCAATTTGAGAAAACGGAGAGCTATGACAACAGTTTAAATGGTACTTCATCATCAAGATGAAAATATGTGAACACAGAAAATACTATCAGTGAGTGTGAGATAGCGGCTGAAATATCAACGAAAAGAGAAGGGTCAAAGTTTGTAGAAAAGAACCGACCGAGAGACAAAAAAGTGTTGCAGGTCTGAAACCTCCTGGGTATCAATCAAAGGTTTTGGATACCGATACCTTCACTTCGATACCGGTTCCTGAGCGATACTTTTTTCAGTACCAGGAAATTACATCACACATTACAGCACAAATCTTCAGTATTTTTCCAATCCAAGCAGCTTTCTTACAGAAAAAATAACAACAAATAATTTCCAGAGCAAACAGGTGACAGGTTGGTGTCTAACACTGTCCTCCACACTGAGGATACTTTTCACTCAGCAGTTTTCCTTCAGAAGCATCAACATGTCTGCTTTCTGCTGTATTAAGCTGCAGTAAAACTGAGATTACTGCCGGATTTCCCTGAACGTTACCTGTTAAAACGCCGCACGCTGCGCCGTCCTCGGTGCTCTGAGATTTGGTCCCATCAACACAAACCTGTAAAACGTCTGCTGTGAGTGGTACAAACCGGATGGATGTGTTGCTTGTGGACACGAGTCTTTCTGGTCACCGTTAAGTTAACGTTTAATTCTAATCTGTTCAAAAGGAGTTTATTGCAGCGGTTTGTTGTAAATATTCAGTGATGTTGGTTTGTGTGGTGCATGTATGTTGTGTGAAGGAGGATCAGCTGATGAATGTTGTGGTTATCATTCAGTGGCTCGTTTTTTTTAACTTTAATCTTTCATTCGGATGATGAAACATTTGTAATTGTTCTAAATCGTCAGTGTGATGTCGTGCTGGTGGTGAAACTCTTCCCTGCAGATGTGTTGTCCCGATCGGTGCAACTCTCTGTGTCCTCGTCATGACGTAGTTCCACAAACGCTGACACTGAGTGTTCTGAACCAAACACGAGTCATAGGACGCAGAGTGGGGGCGGAGTCATTTTCGATCGGGTCGAAGGGAGGATCGTGATCTCCAGAACCTGCGCTTTACTGTGTACCTAAAAATGTTTCTAATGGAACAACATGTCTGCATACAGAGCCCTTTAGTCTGTGCAACTGAGGGTTGAATATTAAATTAAACTCTTAATTGACCCTTCGCTAAGCCCCTCCCACAAACGGCTTCTGTCCAATCCTACGTTAGCAACCGTTACTATGCACAAGAGGCCGGTCAAGCTTTCTGCAGAAAGTAATATATCGAAGCGTTGTGCATACGGGACTTACAAGTCCGACTATCAATACCCAAGAAGTTTGGAGGGTGGTGTAGAATTCTTTGCCTCCCCCAAGCAACAAGACGCAACAAGAGAGATGCCAGGAGTGGATAAAGCAGAGTGGAAGACCAACAGCCGAATCCCTCCAAGATCAATAAGAGCACCTAGTTTATTCTAAGATGAAGTGCTAGCTAACGTTAGCTAACGTTAGCTCACCATAGCTTTGTGTGATAACGTTAACAAAGACGTCTGTTAAACCTTTCCTGGCGCACTGTAAACAAATGCAAGATAATTTATTTTTGCAAGAAATTGGCAAAGAGAACGACCGTGAAAGCTAACATTTGATTTAAATTGAAAGAATATTTATGGCGTTACCCTGCTGTACAAGAACGTTGTTGTTCTTGTATGTGCTGTTTTTTATTTTTATTTTTTATTCAAAGTATCAGCACACGTGGTGTCTGGCGCTTACAGTCAGTGCGGTTAAATGAGCGCCATCAGATCGGATTAAAGGTTAAATTACAATAAAACTGAGTTATTCAGCTCATGTAGACACCTTAATCTGACTAAGAATGGGATCGGATCGAATTAAGACCCCGAGATAACTCGATCCAAACGTAGACGACAGTGGATCGGATCGAGCGTTCTGCTCATGCTCCAGATTTTTTCCCGCGATCGTCTCCCGGAAGTGGAAGGAGACGATATTCCTGTCGTCAGAAAGAAAGAAACAACGCGATGGAGAATGCGCCGTTGTGCATCGTCTGTGCCATAACCAGCTCATCACAGATGGAGAGGGACGCAGCTTCATCTCGCTCTGCGTTCGCCATCTTTCTGAATGCCTGAGTTTGTTGTTGTTTGTGGTGAAGACGCCAACAGGAAGTGGCTCTATTAGCGATAGCTGAATTGGGGACAGCGCCACCTATCGTACCGGGGTATGACATGCTTTGTGCCAGTGATTCCATTCATTCATCGCCATATATCCAAGGATAATTACCCTCAGATAAGGAGCAGAACCCAACTGTAGCTGTAATCCAGTTAATCTCAGCATGTGGACCCTCTGAGTGAGAGCGGTGTATTCTTCCCTCTACTTTGAGTTCCTCTTCGTTTGAACGTCACCAACATTTAATCTGGTGAACGCAGCTTTCAAACGCATATCTGAGACCTTTTTGTTTTTTTCTGCTTCTGTGACTCTGAAGAATTTAGCCAGAAAATTTCAGATAATTCCTGAGGAATATGACTTAACGGTACCGGTAAAAACTCCATATTTCTTGCTCCAGGAGGGAAAGCTTGACTGGGGTAGCAACAGTAACCAAGGGGGGCGGGGCTTAGCGAAGGGTCAGTTACACCCTGCTGCATCTGAGGGTTAGGGATGCAGCTGCCACCGCTCATGCGTGTCTGTGTTGATTTTTACCACCAACTCATTCTTCAGTTTTCTTTCAAACGACAGAAAAACAAATACTTGAATGCATCGGCCCAGTTTCAGGCCCATCCCTGTGTACAGCAGTGATTCATACTTTTATTCTGAGCTGCTGAATTTAGCACAAAACCAACTGCCTGCACTGCACACAAGGTTAATGATTCAGCAGCGTTTTATTGGCACTTCTGTCAGTTAATGTGCTTTTAAGGTGGATGCAACTCTGTCGATCACAGCTGATTCAGTGGTGACTCAGAGCAGTGCACGTGATGTTCACGCTCTCTCCCTCTCACACAACCTTTATTCTGTCTTTTAAATGCCTAAAGCTCTGTGTTAGGCTAATGGATCATTAAACTTTGTCAGGGTTTCATCATAATACAATTTATCGGTGTAGGTGAGCATAAGATTGTAAGTGATAATCGAGCAGATGCAGTCAGTCACATGAGCAAGAAAACGTGTGAGCAGGTGTGTCATTAAGGTCTAAAGATAGGAATGCTTACCTTTGGACTGCAATGGGTGTGGTGGTGGTGTAGTTAAACAAGATCTGTGAGTGTGTGCATGTGTGAGAGAGACCTGTGAAAACTGATTTTCTGTTTAAATCCCACACATGATGAACCGAAGTGCACGGCTGTGATGGACCCAGCAGGGACGTTATTAGTTTAAATGAACCAAACTTTACTCAAACCAACTGGTAACAGAACACGACTAACTCGACCAGCTGAGCTCACACAGCGAAACAAAAGGGGAAACTTAAATGGTGCTCGCTCAGCTCACCAGAAACAAAAAGACACGGACTAAACCACATCATCCTGGGGGGGTCAGTCCGTTTCCTGGATCTCAGCACTTCAGCTCGCTCCTCCTTCAGCCGCCTCTGATCCCGTCATCAGCAGCAGGTAACGATAAAACGGCGTTAGAGTACCGGCAGAACACTAAAGAGAAAATAAACTTAAAGCTTGCTTTAAAAGATTTGACTAAAACTGGAGTGATGTCAGGGCAGAGTGCGTTTTAGTGATGTGTTGATCATGTGTGTGCAGTGAAACGCAGCTCTGAGTTCTGATTAGATTCCCCCAACCAGAGCAGAAACATGTGCTAACAAACCCATTAACGCTTATCTGAAGAACCGGCGTAGAAGTTTTATTTATTTATTCCACAGTCAGTTAGAGCCACACGTCGGGTTGTTAAAACTAGAAAGGTTGGAACAGGTGAGCGGGCGGCTCCTTCGACCACCTTTAGCATCGCCGGATAAAAGTCGAGGTGAATGATGGAGGATTATTTTTGATGCTGAAGAAGTTCTGGTTCAGAGGATTTTCCACCTGCTGCCTCCCTTATTCTGGACTGATTCAGAAAACACGCTTCAGTGTGTGAATGAAATAAATCAGATTTCCTTTGATTTCTTTCTGTTATGAAGAGTTCTGGCAGTGAAGCTGTGCACTCGGTGCCACATGCACAGTAACTCAGCTGAAGCTCTTATCTCACAGAGCAGAGCTTTAAAATGATTCTCCGCTGCTGATCGGGTCACCGGGACCCCAGCACCAGTGTGACTGTGTCCAGCTCAGAGGCACTAATCTGTAAAAGTGGACGACAGTCTTCCAAGTGCGCTCACATGATTTCTGCCGACGGCCACACGCTCGCCTTTACACTCGCTTTGGAGTTCCTCCATCTCATTGGTCAACTGTCCTCTGCTGTAAGTTGATTGGCTGCCAGGGCTGCACTCACTCCTGATCTCTGGTTCCTCACAGAAAAAGGACCAGAGATCAGGAATGTGTCGTCTTATAGGCCTGAATATACAGAAAGTCCTCTTGGTTTGATTATCAGGTCTAATCTTTGGTGAAGCAGACATGTACTAAACAGTCTGAGAGGAGCATCGTTCATCACAAAGAGCGCCTCTGTGACTCAGGGGGTCCCTTTAAAGATCCCACATGTGAAACTCTTTCTATGCTGTTGATTAGAATAAAAGATGCGAGGCTGTACTGGTGCTGCTGGTTGTGTGTTCAGACGGTTTCCAGTCTGTCGCTGGTCTCTAAAAACATTGTTTCTTCTTTTTCCTCTGCAGTGTCAAGCCACCGAAACATGTTTACTGCCTTGTTTCCATGGTAATCAAAAGGAGCATGCACGTCCAGGTCAGGAGTTAACCTCGGTGTTTGTCTCCTCCGCCTTCCTTCTGTGAGAACTACACTACCCACAATCCCTGTGAACTAACAACACAAGCAACATTCAGAGCACTTTAGCAAAGACGCTCCGAGGAACAACGCTGCTGTGAAGAGCACCAACATGGCCAACAACACGGCGGACCACCCTCCGGGGAACTCTGTTGCCGAGGGCAACCATGACGGGGACTTTGGCATGACCATGGAGGATCTCAGGACCCTCATGGAGCTGCGGAGCGCCGAGGCCGTCAATAAAATCCGGGAAGAATACGTAGACGTGCAGGGAATATGCCGCCGTCTGAAAACATCGCCTATAGAGGGTAAGACCCGTCCAGAACACTTTTTCTAACTAAACGGACTCAAACCCATTTCAGTCTGGAGGCTCTGATTAGTAAAAGAATTTAAAGAAGTTTAAAATCTGCGAATATCGCCACTGAAAGGTTTCTTTTTTTAGAGTTCATGATCAGACTGCCGTTGGGAGGGTAACTGTAAGCCACGCCCACGTCAGCTTTTACTACGGTGGCTCAGAAGGGACAAACCAAACGCTTCCTTCAGAGCAGGGACTGGAATGTGTTTGTCCCGTATATAAATGATTAAATTAGTCATTGATCCTAGTTGTTGTAATCAGTTAGCTGCTGTAGCTGTAACCAGCTGTTCCTGAAGGTTCTGTGTGTGTTCTTGGTATTTGACTGAATGTCATCAACACAAAGGCCTGTCAGTGAGCCGCAGAGGAGCCTCATGATGCTGCTGCTGCACACTGAACCGATGCTCAGGCCCACTTAATCTGTTGCTGTCTGGATGCAGTCAGCACGTCCTTTTCAACATCTGCCTCCATGTTGGGGTTTGATTACTGAACTGTGACACAGCAGAATACCGTCGCCCTGCACGTGATCTTAGCTAACAAAGAATATTTAGTGTCTTGTAACGCTTGGAAACATGTCTGTGATAAACTGCTGATGTGACAGCGTAGCAACAGACGATCTGTTGGATAGAAGATGGACGTGTTCCTTATTCTGTGGAAAAGATGATCCGTTTGGGGTCCAGAGCCCAAAAGAAAATGGCTGTCATGCTGCTGTTTATTTCCCCCCTGTCTCATGCTTTGATCCTTGTGTGTGTGTGTGTGTGTGTGTGCTGCCATCGGTCCATTCCAGGATTGAAATTAGTTCCAGCCCGTTCCCCTAATGGCTCCATAGATCATAGCTGTGCTCCATTTAGTAATCAGAGGGCATTTGTTGTCGCGTCCTCCACGTTGGAAATTACTCACTGTAATGAAGGAAGTGTGATTATATTTTTACTGCAGATAGTTTTTTTGGGGGGGGCAAACACTCCCTAAATGAGACCGTCAGTGTGTTAAGTGTCTGTACAGATAATGTGTTGTTTGTCTGAATTTCCTGCATTCATGGCTGCTTCAGTGAGAAACTGATTTTCTCTCAAAGCAGCAGAGACTTTCCCACCTTCAGGGCAGACTCTCAGTCACCGGATTTCCAACATTTCACCTGGAAAGTGTGTTAAGCAGATCAGTGATTGAGTCAAAAAGCAGCCATTAATTAATTTATTTTACACTTCTGAGGTGTTTTGGTGCCATCAGTGCTTTTGTATTTGTGGGCACCGCCGTGTTTTCTCCACTGTGACGTCTACATTCAAATACATTAAGACTGGCTCCAGTAAACTCCCAGTGGAAAAATGATCTGAATGTTCATTGGAGATTGAATGATTGGCATCATTGGAGATGTGCGAGTCCTCGGGTTACACCACTGAAAGACCGGTTGACCCACACAAAAACTCATTAAACACATCTGAGGTGGAGATAAACTGTTGTGCAATAAGACTAAGCTCCGAGTTACATTTTACTAAGTCTGAGAGTTGGATAAAGAGAATACACAGCTGGCTTATAGATTTAATTATAAGAAAATAAAGATTTATAGTTCAAACCTGCTCACATAAACTGAGAATATCCATCACCGTATCGTCACCTTGTCTCAGAAATCTTATGTTTTACATGTTTTATGTTTTATGTGCTTCTGGTGCAAGATTGAAATGAATATTCGGCACCTTTCGGTGCCCCCCCCCCCCCCACCTGACAAAGTGAATATACAACAAACCCGAATGAGTAGGTCTGTCAGAGCCATCTGGCCACACCAGGATGATTCACAGTTTTTTGGCTGGTTTACATTTGTTGGCCGAGTATTTAATTAGACTAATTTATTCATCTTTTTATCTGTTTGATTCAGTTTATTTTCTGTCTTCTCTTTAACTGAACATGATGGATTCTGCTCAGGTTTTGCTGCTAACCGTTATGTGGGTAAAAATAATCTAACATGTATTAGTTTATTGGAGCAGAACGTTATTTTTGGCTGCTGCAGTGTCACATGTGTGATCAAATGTGATATCACATCAAAGTAGGAAGATTGTGACTAAAACTGGATGGGGCTCTTATTTCACTGATGGTATGTTTGTCTGATGTTGGCTGTCTCTAAGCAAACTTTACATTCTTTTATGTGATTGGTGGCAGACTGAGACCATGTTGGTGACCAACATACGGTTTCCTGCCGTTCAACAAAAGCCACTTTTTCAGTTTAATCCATATTCTGCAGAGCCACAGAGCTCGAGGTTTCCATCAGTATCACCTTGATACATGACCGTTAGCACCCAGGGTTAAACCTCACCAAACACATGGAAGCACATTCTGCTGGTTAATGTGTTTATTCATCAAAATATGAGGCTGTATCACAAGACAAGACGTTTGTCTTCTGGACATGAGATTAGCAGCAGATGTTGTGTCACCGTTCTGGTAAGAAGAAGAAGAAGAAGAAGAAGAGGAGTTTCAGTTTGTGCCGAGGCGCTTTTAGCTCATTTACAAGAGAGTGTTCAAACAAACCTGGAGCTGACAGAAGTTCATAAAACAAATTCTATCAGTGGCCGAGGGGGCGGACGAAAACCCTTAGAAGCTGGAACCCAGAAGCTTTGATTGGTCGTTGAGTCGTTCGAAGCTGTGATTGGTCGTTGAGTCGTTCGAAGCTGTGATTGGTCGTTGAGTCGTTCGAAGCTGTGATTGGTCGTTGAGGACGTCACATCGGCGCCGGCAACGTTCCGGACGACTGTAAATCCAGCTTAACACAGAAACAGAAGCTGGTTTTATTTTGATCTAAAAACCTGAACAGTTCGATTAGAATTCCTGGAAGTTTTGTTAAAGAATAAAGACACGATGAGGAAACGCACAGCAGCAGTGTTTGTGGGTTCAGAGGTTTCGGTCTGCAGGCCTGTCGGCTGTATTTGAGCTCTGTGCAGTCAGCAGCTAATCTGAGATCCAGGTCCTGTTCTCACACACACCCTCAGGACATCCATGTCTCTGGCAGTTGAAGCAAAGTGCAGAAACACACTGACACCTTCGTTTCTTTCTGAACTGAAACATTAGTTTTCTGTCTGGAGTTTGTTTTAAGAAGCGAGTTTAGCTGACGTGTTCCAGTCTGAAATGTAACTGTGGAGTGTTGAGGTTGAAAGCCTCATGAAGCTCAGCCTCAGCAGCATCCTGAGGCTGAGGATGTGAGTTTGATCATTAAAGGCAGGTTTATATCCTGTGTGTTGATGCTGCACTCATCGCTCTCACCCTCTGCCTGGGAATTAAACTCTCCACCAAGATGCTTCCATCTGTCCTAAAGCACAAGAAGAGCTTCAAAGTGCATTTAATGATTATTATTATTATCAGTATTTCGTTATTAGTGGTATCAGCAGGTTTAAACTGGATGAAGTTGACTTTTATCGGACATTCCTATTAGTGTGAAGGATTAAAAACAAGTTTTTCTGTGCATCAGCATGGTCTCCTTCTCCTGCTTATTTAGTCTTTTATCTAGTTGAACAGATTAGCTGTAATGTCAACAAGGCCTCGACCTCTGCCTGCATTTCTGGGTTAAATGAGCTGCTGTCATCGGGTCGGTGCTGAGAAACACAACAGATTGCAGGTGCGTCCTCTGAGTTTTACATATTGGCAATATGCAGATCTGCTGCTGTCTCTAAGCAAAACTACACTAAAGTTTAGCTTTAGCTGAGTCTTTAGCTGGGTCTTTAGCTGGGTCTTTAACGTGCCTTTTTTACATGAGTGCAACTTTCAAATGGAGAAAATGTGGTCGGGAAAGGCTGTGGACTCAGCTCAATAAAAACCATGATCACTGCAGAAAAGATTGGACTGGATAGATCCAGATTCTTCTTTTAAAAGTTTTCTAATCTAATTTGATTATTTGACTTTGTTAAAGTTCAAAATAACTTTTAAACAAAAGTTATCTGTGGCAATGAAACTTCATGTTCTGAACCAGGTTCTGTACAGATTAAGCTGAAGTGGGTTATCACTGAAATAAGGCAATGAATGAAGAGATGGAGGCAAAGACAGCGGGTGGATGAACCAGAGATGGAGGCAAAGACAGCTGGTGGATGAAGCAGAGATGGAGGCAAAGACAGCTGGAGGATGGACCAGAGATGGAGGCAAAGACAGCTGGAGGATGGACCAGAGATGGAGGCAAAGACAGCTGGTGGATGGACCAGAGATGGAGGCAAAGGCAGCTGGTGGATGAACCAGAGATGGAGGCAAAGGCAGCTGATGGATGGACCAGAGATGGAGGCAAAGACAGCGGGTGGATGAAGCAGAGATGGAGGCAAAGACAGCTGGTGGATGAAGCAGAGATGGAGGCAAAGGCAGCTGGTTGATGAAGCAGAGATGGAGGCAAAGACAGCTGGTGGATGGACCAGAGATGGAGGCAAAGACAGCTGGTGGATGGACCAGAGATGGAGGCAAAGACAGCTGGTGGATGAAGCAGAGATGGAGGCAAAGACAGCGGGTGGATGAAGCAGAGATGGAGGCAAAGACAGCTGGTGGATGAAGCAGAGATGGAGGCAAAGGCAGCTGGTGGATGAACCAGAGATGGAGGCAAAGACAGCGGGTGGATGAAGCAGAGATGGAGGCAAAGACAGCTGGTGGATGAACCAGAGATGGAGGCAAAGACAGCGGGTGGATGAAGCAGAGATGGAGGCAAAGACAGCTGGTGGATGAAGCAGAGATGGAGGCAAAGGCAGCTGGTGGATGAAGCAGAGATGGAGGCAAAGACAGCTGGTGGATGAAGCAGAGATGGAGGCAAAGGCAGCTGGTGGATGGACCAGAGATGGAGGCAAAGACAGCTGGTGGATGAAGCAGAGATGGAGGCAAAGACAGCGGGTGGATGAACCAGAGATGGAGGCAAAGACAGCTGGTGGATGAAGCAGAGATGGAGGCAAAGACAGCTGGTGGATGAAGCAGAGATGGAGGCAAAGACAGCTGGTGGATGAAGCAGAGATGGAGGCAAAGACAGCTGGTGGATGAAGCAGAGATGGAGGCAAAGACAGCTGGTGGATGAAGCAGAGATGGAGGCAAAGACAGCTGGTGGATGAAGCAGAGATGGAGGCAAAGACAGCTGGTGGATGAACCAGAGATGGAGGCAAAGACAGCTGGTGGATGAACCAGAGATGGAGGCAAAGACAGCTGGTGGATGAACCAGAGATGGAGGCAAAGACAGCTGGTGGATGGACCAGAGATGGAGGCAAAGACAGCTGGTGGATGGACCAGAGATGGAGGCAAAGACAGCTGGTGGATGAAGCAGAGATGGAGGCAAAGACAGCTGGAGGATGAAGCAGAGATGGAGGCAAAGACAGCTGGTGGATGAAGCAGAGATGGAGGCAAAGACAGCTGGTGGATGAACCAGAGATGGAGGCAAAGACAGCTGGAGGATGAACCAGAGATGGAGGCAAAGACAGCTGGTGGATGAAGCAGAGATGGAGGCAAAGACAGCTGGTGGATGAAGCAGAGATGGAGGCAAAGACAGCTGGTGGATGAAGCAGAGATGGAGGCAAAGACAGCTGGAGGATGAAGCAGAGATGGAGGCAAAGACAGCTGGTGGATGAAGCAGAGATGGAGGCAAAGACAGCTGGTGGATGAAGCAGAGATGGAGGCAAAGACAGCTGGTGGATGAAGCAGAGATGGAGGCAAAGACAGCTGGTGGATGAAGCAGAGATGGAGGCAAAGACAGCTGGAGGATGAAGCAGAGATGGAGGCAAAGACAGCTGGTGGATGAAGCAGAGATGGAGGCAAAGACAGCTGGTGGATGAACCAGAGATGGAGGCAAAGACAGCTGGAGGATGAACCAGAGATGGAGGCAAAGACAGCTGGTGGATGAAGCAGAGATGGAGGCAAAGACAGCTGGTGGATGAAGCAGAGATGGAGGCAAAGACAGCTGGTGGATGAAGCAGAGATGGAGGCAAAGACAGCTGGTGGATGGACCAGAGATGGAGGCAAAGACAGCTGGTGGATGGACCAGAGATGGAGGCAAAGACAGCTGGAGGATGAACCAGAGATGGAGGCAAAGACAGCTGGAGGATGAACCAGAGATGGAGGCAAAGACAGCTGGAGGATGAACCAGAGATGGAGGCAAAGACAGCTGGTGGATGAAGCAGAGATGGAGGCAAAGACAGCTGGAGGATGAACCAGAGATGGAGGCAAAGACAGCTGGTGGATGAACCAGAGATGGAGGCAAAGACAGCTGGAGGATGAACCAGAGATGGAGGCAAAGACAGCTGGAGGATGAACCAGAGATGGAGGCAAAGACAGCTGGTGGATGAACCAGAGATGGAGGCAAAGACAGCTGGAGGATGAAGCAGAGATGGAGGCAAAGACAGCTGGAGGATGAACCAGAGATGGAGGCAAAGACAGCTGGTGGATGAAGCAGAGATGGAGGCAAAGACAGCTGGTGGATGAAGCAGAGATGGAGGCAAAGACAGCTGGTGGATGAAGCAGAGATGGAGGCAAAGACAGCTGGTGGATGAACCAGAGATGGAGGCAAAGACAGCTGGTGGATGAAGCAGAGATGGAGGCAAAGACAGCTGGTGGATGAAGCAGAGATGGAGGCAAAGACAGCTGGTGGATGGACCAGAGATGGAGGCAAAGACAGCTGGTGGATGGACCAGAGATGGAGGCAAAGACAGCTGGTGGATGGACCAGAGATGGAGGCAAAGACAGCTGGTGGATGGACCAGAGATGGAGGCAAAGACAGCTGGTGGATGGACCAGAGATGGAGGCAAAGACAGCTGGTGGATGAAGCAGAGATGGAGGCAAAGACAGCTGGTGGATGAAGCAGAGATGGAGGCAAAGACAGCTGGTGGATGGACCAGAGATGGAGGCAAAGACAGCTGGTGGATGAACCAGAGATGGAGGCAAAGACAGCTGGTGGATGGACCAGAGATGGAGGCAAAGACAGCTGGAGGATGAACCAGAGATGGAGGCAAAGACAGCTGGTGGATGGACCAGAGATGGAGGCAAAGACAGCTGGTGGATGGACCAGAGATGGAGGCAAAGACAGCTGGTGGATGAAGCAGAGATGGAGGCAGCTCCCACAGCACAGAGAACAGAAATGTTCGGTGTGGGACCAGATGAAGCTGCCTTTTGGCCACGGCGCTGTGGGCTGGCTGAGACGCCTTTTTGGACCTTTTGAGGTCCGTTCCTGCCTGAAGCTGGAAGTAATAAACATCTGTGACAGGTAATCGTGCAGCGATGTCATCTTAAAGTGCTTCTCCTCTGGGATGTTCACCAACAGTGAGCCGCTGTCAGATGAAACCCAATAAAACGTGTCGTATGGCTCAGCCGGGAGCAGAGCTCTGTGATGCAGTCTCTGTATTTAAGTCAGATGACAGTGTTAAAATGATCAAAACACCCTTTGAACTGAACAATGTGAGGAAACTTGGATAAATATGACTTTGACAGCTGGTGTATTTTTAAACCCGGATGTTTCCTGGCCTACTTAACGTACACTATACTGCGGCGGGGGGGTAAACGGGGAAAGTTTACCCCAGTCTGTCCACACTATTTCCAGCTGCTTGATTTCAGGGACCTTTTGTTGGTGTTGTTGAGTCCGTTGGATTTGATTCAGATGAAAACGCGGCAGCAGAGTTTTTACTTGTATTCAAGCTGAGGAGCAGCACGAATATAGTTGTAGTTTCACCGTTTTGCACTTTCTGCTCTCTCTGGTAACTCCATTAAAGATACTTACTGTGCTGTGAACATGTTTGGATCCAGAATTGAGATTCTGCTGAACTTCATCGCTGCTTTTCTTCTCTCACATCAGCTCTACTCTCCCATCTTTTATCCTTTCTCACTCATTTTATTTAATTTCATATCATCTCTTGTCCTCTTTCTCCTCATTTCTTCCCCTCTGATCGCACCAGTTCATGTCACCTTTCTCATTTTCGGGCACTTTAGCGTCCAGCTGTTAGCTTTAGTTGATGGATCGCCTAATTATCCGAGACAGACGAACATTAAGAGGCATTAATTAAAGCCTGTGAAGACAGAAACACGTCTGAGCTGATGTTCATGTGGACTGGCGCCATGCAGAGTGGGGCTTTTCACGTCTTTTTCCACTGCACGTGTCCTCTTTTCAGCACAAAGGCTGCGTTACGACCCACACGATGATGCACAGGCAGGTTTTACTCACAAATTTAAATAGTTACAGAAGATTAATTCTGTTTCCCTTCGCTGCAAACAGAAGTTCTGCTGCTGAAGGAAGTTAAACGTAAAGAAAAGCTGCAGGTTACCACTTTTAAATAGTTAATGGTGTCTTTTTAGACTAATGTGGATGTATGCCCCCCCCCCCTCCTGTCTCTATGGCGACAGTTGCTCGTGCTGTTTGGTCTTCAGCAGACCCGTACAGGTGAATACCAGCAGGGTTTCACTGCTGTGTTTTCAGCTCTTTCCTGGTTTCCACGGGGACGTGTAACAGCACCTCTGACCCACTCTGGGCTGATCAGGTGGTGCAGTGCTGATTATTGGCTCTGATAGAGCGGCAGGTTGAGTTTTGGTCAGTTCAGGCTGTGATGGAGTCATCACAAATGTCCAGGTGGGGCTCATAACCCACACAGCCAAGTCCTGGGCTCAGAGAAGAGAAAAAACTTCTCATCCTGGATACAAAGTTGTTATTTTGTTTTTGTGTGTGTGTTTTATATTATTTAATTTGTAGAATAGTTGGATTTTTCTTCCCTGCATCCTTTCACCTCACCAGGTCCCTGAAATGTAATCAGATGAAAGGAGTCTGCATCTGTGTTTATTTCACTCATCATCAGTGTGTCTGAGCATTTCCTCCCACAGTCCGAACAGCTGCACGTTAGCTGGTTAGCCGTAAGTTTGAGCCTCTGGGCTGAAGCCCTGAGAAGTATGGATGGATTTCCATACTCAGAGACTAGTGGCAGGTACAGATCTGCCATTTCCTAAATAAACCCCAGTGGTTTTAAGACGTGATGTGAATCAGTTGGTTATTCAGCTGTAAGGTTTGGTATATTTTGCAGTGTTTCAGGGTACTTAAAGGACAGATTCAGACGGACTTCCTGTTCTGTGACAGAGTTTCCTGGTCAGGTGAATTCTTGAAGGTGGTGTTCATTTGTGTCTGCAGGTCTGTCTGGAAACCCCGTCGATTTAGAGAAACGTCACACTGCGTTTGGAAAGAACTTTATCCCCCCAAAGAAGCCCAAGACGTTCCTGCAGCTGGTGTGGGAGGCTCTGCAGGACGTCACGCTCATCATCCTGGAAATCGCTGCCATCATCTCACTCGGTCTATCCTTCTACCACCCACCAGGAGGCGACAGTGAAGGTCAGTGCTTTCAGATAAACCCAGGGTACCTCATTTCTCATCTTTACTTACTTATTCACTCTTACACGATCGTGAGATTTTGTGCCTTTAGATTTATTTACTTTTTGTGTTTTTGCTTAATTTTTTACTCCTTAATGATCTAAAATGAACTGATTTACAGAATCCACTGTCATGAGGTTAATAATGTCCATAAAAATAAGAGCCAAACGTTAGCTTAGCTCTGAAAATCAGTTAGTTGATCTTAAATCTTAGACCTCGAAGGATGTTCTGAATTTCTTTCCTTTTCTTTCGGAGCAGCATGTGGCCAAGCTGCAGCAGGCGTCGAGGACGAGGGAGAGGCACAGGCCGGCTGGATAGAGGGTGCCGCCATCCTGTTCTCGGTCATCATCGTGGTCCTGGTGACGGCCTTCAACGATTGGTCCAAAGAGAAGCAGTTCCGTGGGCTGCAGAGCCGCATCGAACAGGAACAGAAGTTCACCGTCATCCGTAAAGGTCAGGTTATCCAGATCCCTGTGGCCGAGCTCGTGGTCGGAGACATCGCCCAGATCAAATACGGTACGGAACCAACACGCCAAACCAAAGCATCAAACATTAGAAATAGGCTGAAGAAAGCCAGGACAGTTCCTGCTCTCCGTCTCTTCTGCCCCTTAAACGTTTCTACCAGGTTAGACATCAGTGGTGCCCGACATGAAGGTTCCTGTTAATCAAGGTTTTGGGTTTCTGACCTCAGAGCTGATCCAAGATCATTCAGACCAGAGGGGAAAAGCTTTCACTCAAACACATCAACACCAGCGCAAAAGATTAATTTCAGTCAGCTGACTTTTTAAAACCATTTTATCTAAAGAGAACGAATGTTGAATGGATGACTGAGTGAAGTCTGGAACTCTGTGAGACCCTCTGACCTCTGCCTGCAGGAGACCTGCTGCCTGCTGACGGGATTCTGATCCAAGGAAACGACCTGAAGATCGATGAGAGCTCTCTGACCGGAGAGTCTGACCATGTCCGCAAGTCTCTGGAGAAGGACCCCATGCTGCTGTCCGGTGAGTGCCTGCAAACACGGGTTCAGCAGAGAAAAAGCCATGAAATGACAAAGATTTGGCATGACGCGACTCTTTGAATATCTCCTCAGGGACCCATGTGATGGAAGGATCCGGCAGGATGATGGTGTCAGCTGTCGGACTCAACTCTCAGACTGGCATCATCTTCACCCTGCTGGGCGCCAGCGAGCACGACGACGAGAAGAAGGTCAAGAAAAGTAAGATATGAGAGAGAAGCTGTCGCACTCGCCGCACAAACACAACTCGTGTTGTGAGGGTCATATCAGGGCCGTAAGTCTGAGGCGACGGGAAGGAACGCCGTGAATATTTCTGCTCCGCTGCTGGAAGAACGCAGATGGGCAATATTTGCATGGTTTATCAGCTTGTGTTGGTCTGAGGGTTTGCTGTCGTCCTGGCCGACTCTGTCACAGGGTAGAGCTCCTCCAGACTGGACTGATAACAGCAGAGCCGTTCGACTGCAGCCTTTTTACATGTCTGACTTCACTCTAAACACCAAACTCAGTCGGTGAATAAATGAGACCAAAGATGAGTTGTTCCTGCAGTTGATGAATTTTACATCCAAGTATCGGACCAAAAATGATTTGCTTCTACCAGAAACTCCTTCTTACAAACAGTTCAGTCCAGTCACTGCCAAGCAGACACAAAGAGTAACAGAGGTTTATGTTTATTACAAGCAGTCCTCTCTAAAATGATGTCTGCAGGTTCCTGCAATATAAGAACCGTCCTTCGCTGTCATTTCATTGGAGCTTTTGTTTTATGGAAACCGTAGAAAAGAAAAAAGGAGATGTGGAGATGGAGGGAACTCCAGGCTGGAGTCGAACGAAGCAAGCTTGGTGCACGAGTTCTGGTCCGGTTCAGAGAACTCGGTGTTGATTAAGAGGTGTTTGGACTTGGGATAGAAGTGAATCAGCGACTCGGTTTCACTGTGAACACGCAGCCACATGAAGGGACTCTGCATCATGGTCTCATTTATTTGCAGTAGTTTACGGCCACTTTACTGAACTAAAGATTACTCTGATGTTATTTAAAAATGCAAAACGTGCGCTGTGTTTACACACAGCTGCTTTCTGTTCCAAAGGAACCCTTCATAAAGTCCAGAAGACCCTCGTACAGTCTGAGAGCAGATTGATAAAAACCAGCAGGCTTCTGCAGTCGGTCTCTATTGCTTTTGATTTGCTTGTGATGGCGCTAACCCCCTTTTACTCGTCTTTTTCTTTACTTTGTTTTTGTCTGACCATTTGTTTTATTGGCTAAAGTTTGAGTTTGTCAGGCATTCATTGTGAACCGGCTGAATGTACCCGCTCAGCGGAGAGAGACACTCTCACAGTTTGGTGTCAGAATCCAGACAGAACACCTCAAAAGCACCTCAAATATTCACCTTCTATGATAAAATGCTTTGTTTCTCCAAAATATCTGAACCACTTTCCAGTGTTTTTACATCTCTTAATCCAAGCAGCAGACGTTTAAAGCTTTACACACAAGCTCAGATACAGTATATGTCATCGGACACATTTGGTCATAAACCAGAAAACTTGACAAATTTAGACAAGTTGGTGTTCGATGATTGTTTTAAATGGTAAGTTCAGGTCAGGATAACTCGGTCTGATGGAGCTTCTGTAGGATAAAATGTGGAAATGTGCTCGTAGATAAGAAAGCAAACCAGTACAGAGCGTTTGCTTTAATAGAGCAGTAGCACTTAGTTAGGTACTGAGTTTATACTCGGCTCCTCAGCTCAGTGGTGTAATAACAGAGTTTCACCTGGTGGTTCTGCTCAGTGGGAGGTTGGTGTCTCTCTCCTCTGACCCGTCCATTCCTGCCCACAGCACACACACGACACACACACACCTGTGGGTTTCACTTTGAACTTTGTGTTCTCCTTCAGTTTGATTTGATCTTATTTTTCCTTTGAGCCATCTTATCAGCATTCCACCCTCTCTCTCTGTCCGAACAGGTAAAAAACAAGGACCCCCCGAAAATCGCAACAAAGGTAACCCCTCCATTCATCCATCCGTCCCTCTCTGTCCCCCACCCTCCTGTTACTCACCCCCTCCTCACCCCATCCAGTTGCAGGAGGGGAGTGTCCAGTCCATCTCTCTCTCTCTGCTTTAAAAAGGGGGACGTTCTCTCGCCTTGCTTTACCTGTCCAAGGGTGCAACTCTCAACCTTCAAGTCTTTGACAGCCAATCACGTTCCACAGTTGCCGCCATGGGGTCTTTGCATCCACTGCTCAGTCCTGACAGCATTGATTAGTCAGCGACTGTCAAATGATCATCAATCAGAGTGATTTTCGATTGGATCACACAGAGATTACAGTGATGAGTTAATGAGATAACCAGATTACTAGGATGCTAGCAGAGTACTAACTACACAGCCAAAAAGGGCGAAAGAACTAACTAAATGGTTTTAACTCTGTTTCATTTGAAGGGTTTTATAGCTGTTGAATGATCATTAATTCTTCAAAAGTTGTTTTAAAGCACAAAATCATTTGATGCCAACTCCTCAAATGACTTTTGTTTTTGTGTTATGGGAACTGAGAATATTTGAGTTCTGGATTATTAAAATAATTTAAAAATCAGTGGAGCGGAGGCCCTTTTCCGCTGGTCAGAAACACAAACACCTGCTAATATTTGGCTTTTAAGTGAACTGGGAAAGCATTTAATCTGCATTCAGGCAGCTTCAGACAAGTCGGCATCAGTCAAAAAGTGTGGCCATGTTCGACCATCCTGAGTGTGATATTTCAGATGAGCACACAGAAAAGCAGCGTCGCTGACACTCAGGTGAGCGCTTTATCTGATCAGGAGCTGGGACGAAGTGCTTCTCAGCTTCCTGCCAGCAGACAGAGCTCCGTGACTTAACTGCTTCTGTACGAGTGCCACTGGTCAAAAATGTGTTTTAGGGTAAGAACGCCGGTGATTCTACTGCTTTGAGTCTCTCTGCCAAGGAAAGAAAACTTATATATCAACCAAGATGATTAGATTAATGAAAGCTGATCAAACATCTAAAGCATCAAAGCTTTATGAAAGGTGGAAAAACTGGTTTGTTTTAGTGAAACAGGAACCTGAGAGCACCACTAAGTGCCATTCATGTGCACAAACGTGCACAGACTGTTATTGAGCTCACGGACAGTGAGAGGGTTAGAGCAACACGTATCTAGTTTTAATCACTGTATTTACAAAACTTCAGGAACATTCTGTCTCTCACAGAGACCTGACCTCTGAGATGTCTTTACTTAATGCATGTGATGGCTGCTTGACTGTTCATGGCATCAGTTTATGATCCAAAATCAACCCAACTGTCCTCCATGTCTCATGTGAGCCAACACATGTCCTGCTTCCTCTGCAAGCTGCCTCAGAACACACAAGCACACACTCAGCTTCCCTCCTCCTGACCTCCTGTGGCTGTAGCATCTGTTGCTGACAGAATGCTTCTTGATGTACTGAGAAACACACCAAATCACACTTTTACACACAAAATAATCCTCTGATCTGCAGCCAGACGACCTCCACACGAACAGCCGAATCTGCACAAACCTTTTAACAACTCGGCTGCTTTTTTTTACCCCAGTTTGCTGCAAATTAAAAAGTTATACAATTTAAAATATATCAATGAGAAAAAATAAATGGAAAACTGTAACTCAGAGTTCCTCGGAGACCTGTTTCCAGGAGCAGCAGGCAGCTGCTTTCACACCATCCAAATGGGATTAAGTTGCTCTTGTGCCAGATCTCACTGCCTCCAACTCGTTTCATATTCAAACCACAAGGTGTTTCTGATACTTTTAGACTCTACTTTCTCTTAGTTACTCACTAAAAACAGAAGGCCTTCAAGGGCTTGCTTTATTTGTCTTATTTATGAATGAATCTGCCAATCAAACTGTCCTAAAGCTTCCAGTGGAAAACTTGTTCAGTGTCTCATCAAAAGCTACAGTTCCTCACAAATGATAACGATTCATTGAGATGCAACTTTATGGACCAAATGCAGTTCAAAATGGTTGATTCATGTTGAATTTAACTGGTAATAATTTAACGTGAATAGAAAACACAGCAGAGCAGAAGGATCTGAAACAAATAATGTGCTGTTAAGGATCTAAATCTGGAAAACGCAGCCAGTCAAATGTGGGGAAAAAACAACAACCAGCAAATAGTTTTTAAAAATGAATTCTGCTCTTAACAGTTGTTAGTCCTCATTAATTGAATGAATTCTGCTCTTAACAGTTGTTAGTCCTCATTAATTGAATGAATTCTGCTCTTTACAGTTGTTAGTCCTCATTAGTTGAATGAATTCTGCTCTTTACAGTTGTTAGTCCTCATTAATTGAATGAATTCTGCTCTTTACAGTTGTTAGTCCTCATTAATTGAATGAATTCTGCTCTTTACAGTTGTTAGTCCTCATTAATTGAATGAATTCTGCTCTTAACAGTTGTTAGTCCTCATTAATTGAATGAATTCTGCTCTTAACAGTTGTTAGTCCTCATTAATTGAATGAATTCTGCTCTTTACAGTTGTTAGTCCTCATTAATTGAATGAATTCTGCTCTTAACAGTTGTTAGTCCTCATTAATTGAATTAATTCTGCTCTTAACAGTTGTTAGTCCTCATTAATTGAATGAATTCTGCTCTTTACAGTTGTTAGTCCTCATTAATTGAATGAATTCTGCTCTTAGCAGTTGTTAGTCCTCATTAATTGAATGAATTCTGCTCTTTGCAGTTGTTAGTCCTCATTAATTGAATGAATTCTGCTCTTAACAGTTGTTAGTCCTCATTAATTGAATGAATTCTGCTCCTAGCAGTTGTTAGTCCTCATTAATTGAATGAATTCAACTCTTAACAGTTGTTAGTCCTCATTAATTGAATGAATTCTGCTCTTTGCAGTTGTTAGTCCTCATTAATTGAATGAATTCTGCTCTTTACAGTTGTTAGTCCTCATTTATTGAATGAATTCTGCTCTTTACAGTTGTTAGTCCTCATTTATTGAATGAATTCTGCTCTTAGCAGTTGTTAGTCCTCATTAATTGAATTAATTCTGCTCTTAACAGTTGTTAGTCCTCATTAATTGAATGAATTCTGCTCTTTGCAGTTGTTAGTCCTCATTAATTGAATGAATTCTGCTCTTTACAGTTGTTAGTCCTCATTAATTGAATGAATTCTGCTCTTTGCAGTTGTTAGTCCTCATTAATTGAATGAATTCTGCTCTTAACAGTTGTTAGTCCTCATTAATTGAATGAATTCTGCTCTTTACAGTTGTTAGTCCTCGTTAATTGAATGAATTCTGCTCTTTACAGTTGTTAGTCCTCATTAATTGAATGAATTCTGCTCTTTACAGTTGTTAGTCCTCATTAATTGAATGAATTCAACTCTTAACAGTTGTTAGTCCTCATTAATTGAATGAATTCTGCTCTTTACAGTTGTTAGTCCTCATTAATTGAATGAATTCTGCTCTTAACAGTTGTTAGTCCTCATTAATTGAATGAATTCTGCTCTTAACAGTTGTTAGTCCTCATTAATTGAATGAATTCTGCTCTTTGCAGTTGTTAGTCCTCATTAATTGAATGAATTCTGCTCTTTACAGTTGTTAGTCCTCATTAATTGAATGAATTCTGCTCTTTGCAGTTGTTAGTCCTCATTAATTGAATGAATTCTGCTCTTAACAGTTGTTAGTCCTCATTAATTGAATGAATTCTGCTCTTTACAGTTGTTAGTCCTCGTTAATTGAATGAATTCTGCTCTTTACAGTTGTTAGTCCTCATTAATTGAATGAATTCTGCTCTTTACAGTTGTTAGTCCTCATTAATTGAATGAATTCTGCTCTTTGCAGTTGTTAGTCCTCATTAATTGAATGAATTCTGCTCTTTACAGTTGTTAGTCCTCTTTAATTGAATGAATTCTACCCTTTACAGTTGTTAGTCCTCATTAATTGAATGAATTCTGCTCTTAGCAGTTGTTAGTCCTCATTAATTGAATGAATTCTGCTCTTTACAGTTGTTAGTCCTCGTTAATTGAATGAATTCTGCTCTTTACAGATGTTAGTCCTCATTAATTGAATGAATTCTGCTCTTTACAGTTGTTAGTCCTCATTAATTGAATGAATTCTGCTCTTTACAGTTGTTAGTCCTCATTAATTGAATGAATTCTGCTCTTTACAGTTGTTAGTCCTCATTAATTGAATGAATTGAATGAATTCTGCTCCTAGCAGTTGTTAGTCCTCATTAATTGAATGAATTCTGCTCTTAACAGTTGTTAGTCCTCATTAATTGAATGAATTCTGCTCTTAACAGTTGTTAGTCCTCATTAATTGAATGAATTCTGCTCTTTACAGTTGTTAGTCCTCATTAATTGAATGAATTCTGCTCTTTACAGTTGTTAGTCCTCATTAATTGAATGAATTCTGCTCTAAACGGTTGTTAGTCCTCATTAATTGAATGAATTCTGCTCTTAACAGTTGTTAGTCCTCATTAATTGAATGAATTCTGCTCTTTGCAGTTGTTAGTCCTCATTAATTGAATGAATTCTGCTCTTTGCAGTTGTTAGTCCTCGTTAATTGAATGAATTCTGCTCTAAACGGTTGTTAGTCCTCATTAATTGAATGAATTCTGCTCTTAACAGTTGTTAGTCCTCATTAATTGAATGAATTCTGCTCTTTGCAGTTGTTAGTCCTCGTTAATTGAATGAATTCTGCTCTTTACAGATGTTAGTCCTCATTAATTGAATGAATTCTGCTCTTTACAGTTGTTAGTCCTCATTAATTGAATGAATTGAATGAATTCTGCTCCTAGCAGTTGTTAGTCCTCATTAATTGAATGAATTCAACTCTTAACAGTTGTTAGTCCTCATTAATTGAATGAATTCTGCTCTTTACAGTTGTTAGTCCTCATTAATAGAATGAATTCTGCTCTTTACAGTTGTTAGTCCTCATTAATTGAATGAATTCTGCTCTTAACAGTTGTTAGTCCTCATTAATTGAATGAATTCTGCTCTTTACAGTTGTTAGTCCTCATTAATTGAATGAATTCTGCTCTTTACAGTTGTTAGTCCTCATTAATTGAATGAATTCTGCTCCTAGCAGTTGTTAGTCCTCATTAATTGAATGAATTCAACTCTTAACAGTTGTTAGTCCTCATTAATTGAATGAATTCTGCTCTTTGCAGTTGTTAGTCCTCATTAATTGAATGAATTCTGCTCTTTACAGTTGTTAGTCCTCATTAATTGAATGAATTCTGCTCTTTACAGTTGTTAGTCCTCATTAATTGAATGAATTCAACTCTTAACAGTTGTTAGTCCTCATTAATTGAATGAATTCTGCTCTTTACAGTTGTTAGTCCTCATTAATTGAATGAATTCTGCTCTTTACAGTTGTTAGTCCTCATTAATTGAATGAATTCTGCTCTTTACAGTTGTTAGTCCTCATTAATTGAATGAATTCAACTCTTAACAGTTGTTAGTCCTCATTAATTGAATGAATTCTGCTCTTTACAGTTGTTAGTCCTCATTAATTGAATGAATTCTGCTCTTAACAGTTGTTAGTCCTCATTAATTGAATGAATTCTGCTCTTAACAGTTGTTAGTCCTCATTAATTGAATGAATTCTGCTCTTTGCAGTTGTTGGTCCTCATTAATTGAATGAATTCTGCTCCTAGCAGTTGTTAGTCCTCATTAATTGAATGAATTCAACTCTTAACAGTTGTTAGTCCTCATTAATTGAATGAATTCTGCTCTTTACAGTTGTTAGTCCTCATTAATTGAATGAATTCTGCTCTTTACAGTTGTTAGTCCTCATTAATTGAATGAATTCTGCTCTTTACAGTTGTTAGTCCTCATTAATTGAATGAATTCTGCTCTTAACAGTTGTTAGTCCTCATTAATTGAATGAATTCTGCTCTTAACAGTTGTTAGTCCTCATTAATTGAATGAATTCTGCTCTTTACAGTTGTTAGTCCTCATTAATTGAATGAATTCTGCTCTTTGCAGTTGTTAGTCCTCATTAATTGAATGAATTCTGCTCCTAGCAGTTGTTAGTCCTCATTAATTGAATGAATTCAACTCTTAACAGTTGTTAGTCCTCATTAATTGAATGAATTCTGCTCTTAACAGTTGTTAGTCCTCATTAATTGAATGAATTCTGCTCTTAACAGTTGTTAGTCCTCATTAATTGAATGAATTCTGCTCCTAGCAGTTGTTAGTCCTCATTAATTGAATGAATTCTGCTCCTAGCAGTTGTTAGTCCTCATTAATTGAATGAATTCTGCTCTTAACAGTTGTTAGTCCTCATTAATTGAATGAATTCTGCTCTTTACAGTTGTTAGTCCTCATTAATTGAATGAATTCTGCTCTTTGCAGTTGTTAGTCCTCATTAATTGAATGAATTCTGCTCTTTGCAGTTGTTAGTCCTCATTAATTGAATGAATTCTGCTCCTAGCAGTTGTTAGTCCTCATTAATTGAATGAATTCAGCTCTTAACAGTTGTTAGTCCTCATTAATTGAATGAATTCTGCTCTTAACAGTTGTTAGTCCTCATTAATTGAATGAATTCTGCTCTTAACAGTTGTTAGTCCTCATTAATTGAATGAATTCTGCTCCTAGCAGTTGTTAGTCCTCATTAATTGAATGAATTCTGCTCCTAGCAGTTGTTAGTCCTCATTAATTGAATGAATTCTGCTCCTAGCAGTTGTTAGTCCTCATTAATTGAATGAATTCTGCTCCTAGCAGTTGTTAGTCCTCATTAATTGAATGAATTCAACTCTTTACAGTTGTTAGTCCTCATTAATTGAATGAATTCTGCTCCTAGCAGTTGTTAGTCCTCATTAATTGAATGAATTCAACTCTTAACAGTTGTTAGTCCTCATTAATTGAATGAATTCTGCTCTTTACAGTTGTTAGTCCTCATTAATAGAATGAATTCTGCTCTTTACAGTTGTTAGTCCTCATTAATAGAATGAATTCTGCTCTTTACAGTTGTTAGTCCTCATTAATAGAATGAATTCTGCTCTTTACAGTTGTTAGTCCTCATTAATAGAATGAATTCTGCTCTTTACAGTTGTTAGTCCTCATTAATTGAATGTGTGAGAGGTGACGTCAGTAACCTGATGGAACCACCATCCTAATACCATCTGTGCAGGAGGAGATTTGTGTCAGTGTTTGATTTCCATTTCATGATGTGTGAAGTTCTGCTGAACGTTTGAGATCAGATGGCAGCAGCTGTGGGACGTTTTGCGGCTGAAGCGGGGCTCAGAGTGGAAGTCGCACCCTTGCAGTGTTGGTGGGCCACAGCACCTGTTCTGTTTGTGTATCCTCACGTTGTTTGTTTTGGCTTTTTTCCTCTCATTTCTCTCACTGTTGCCTTCTTGCAGGATGTTGCTCAGGACTTGATGTGGTCTTGTATTCACTGTTTGACTCTCTCCCTCCTCTGTTCCTTCCTGTCTTGCTGAGGTCTCCTGCAGCCTGTACAGCTCTGCAGCTCCACCACCTCCTCCTGTCTCTCTGTTGTGGTTCTGCATTGCTGTTGTAATTCCATTTTTTGGGGTGATCCTTTAAGTTCATCTTTTGCTTTTTATTTTGGTTGTTAGACATGCTCTGCCCGCTGTGCGTTCTCCCATGGTTCAGTGCTGCGCCTGTTTACACTTCTGTCGTTGGTCCGTGGGTCTCAGTCCTGTTCGTGTGAAGCTGTGTCACTTGGTTCTATGTTGTGGCTTGTCTTCAGAGTGGACCATGTGCATAAAGCTCCACAGCTTCTTGGTTTGACACATGACTCATTCCCACACACATCCAGAATGTTAAATGTCATGTTGAGGTCATGTTGCTGTGAAATGACTTCCCTTCTGGTGAAATTCTGTGTGGTGAATCATTTTCAACCTGATGAAACTCAGAGTGAGGCGGCGACAGCAGAGGGAAGACTTAACTCTAAGATTGGTTTTGGTCCAGCATCCACACATTTTTGAAGCTCCCTGCTCCCTCTGAGGATGTTTTCCACAGAAACATCCAACAGAAGCTTTTCATGTTTGTCGTGGTCAGAAGTTTTATGTGCAACACTTTTCATTAACAAACTGTTCAGACTGCTTAGAGACATTAGCAGAGTAAAAGGGAAGAATTCAGAAGCATGTTAGTTGAGTAAAACGACATCATTTTAACCTGCTGCAGAGCGGGCGCACGTTCATGGAAGCTATCGTACGTGAATGTTGAACAGCAGCCTGCAGGACCCCCTGAGTGTTGGTGCCATGCCAACATAATCCCAAAAATCCAAACTAGTTCAGCTGCGAAAATAAAGTTAAAATGTTCAGAGTTAAATGAACAGTTTCTCTCATACAACATGCACTAGCTTTATGCTAGTTATTTTAGATTAAGTAGATTTCTACAACTTTCTTTGCTGAACCAACAGACCTCAGTATTAGTCACTGGTTTAGAATGGAAATAGAAGAATTTCCATGGGTTGGACAGAGTTTTCCTCGTATGTGGAAACCTCTCACGGCTCATTCAGGAATCGAACCGGCTGTTCATCCAATAATCTGACCCATTCTGTTAGTTCCAGATGTGATGGAGGTTACCAGCTGAGACTGAACAGGTGTGATACAGTCAGCTGATGGATGTGTTTGTGGAACTGTGTAGAAATCTAAAGGATTTCCACCTTTTAAAGTTAGTTTCCAGATAAAAATCATTGCAGTCTTGGTGGTCAGCTCAGTCATGGCAACAAACAGCTGATCAGACCTGACTGTCAGATTACTGTAGATCTGTTTCCTGTCGCCGCCTGCTTGTGTGTCTTTGCTATGCAAATACCACAAATGGAAATGAATGAAGCGAGCTGAGCTGAATTCACTGTAAGCCGAGCTCAGACCAATCAGAAAGCTCCGCATGGAGCTACAGTCCAAACAGGATCCCAGCTGATGAGGAGAAAGGCAAATACTAAATTTGTTTATGCCGTCCAGCAGGATGTGAAGCTAAATATCAGACGTCAGAACTCAAAACTCTGAGTTCTGATGGTAAATAAAGTGTGTGTGTGTGTGTCTGTGTGACTGATCTCTGTTCTGTCTGCTGCTCTTCATTATGAACTGCTGTTCCCAAATTATTTGTGACACTCTGAAAGCTACCCGGACCTTTTCATCGATGTTGTGTGATCATGAAATGATGAAATGCTACATTATTCTCTGCATCCAGCCAGTTGGCCACCATGTAATGATTAAAAGTCTTGTCTTTCTCTGAGACCACTCATGGTTTTCAGCTTTGACTGAATGTGTAACATTTTCTCTGCCTTTCTCCCTTCATTCCCAAATCACTCCTTAACCCCCCCCCCCCCCCCCCCCCCCTTTTGTTTTGTGATTTATTTTAATTTTTTTATTGATGTACATTGATTTGGTTTATTTTCTTCATCTTTTCTCTCTGATCTTGACCCAAAACGTTTCCCTTTTCCCTCCTTATTCCTGCAACTAAAACCATTCCCATTTCCTCCATCACAACCGCCTCTGTCCCTCCTCATCTTCACCAATTCCTCACAAAAAACTCCTTCTTAACCCCGTCCTCTTTCCCTGGGTCTGCTTTCTTCCCTTCTTCTAACTCATTGTCCCCACAAAACCTCACTCACCCTCCACCTCCCACCCCAACCAGCCAAGACCCAGGATGGTATCGCTCTGGAGATCCAGCCACTGAAGAGCGAGGAGGCCGCTGAGTCTGAGGAGAAGGAGGACAAGGAGGAGGCCAAACCGGTAAAGAAGGTCAATGTGACCAAGAAGGAGAAGTCTGTGCTGCAGGGCAAACTGACCAGACTGGCTGTGCAGATCGGGAAGGCTGGTGAGGAGCGTGCACACGCAACATTTACACAACCACTGGGATATTCCCTTCATTTCACCTCACATTACACAGCTAAGAGCAATAACAGGAAGCTGGAGGGGACAGCTGCCTCCATCTGAAGGGGAATATTAAAAAAAAACAGAGAACAGAGTAAATAAATCCAAAATAAAAGGGTAAAGATATGGAACTTTGTGGGGCCTGATGCACGTCGACTGACTGGATCCTTTACAGATGTTTTTCCAGCTGTGGACCAAATGATTTCATAACTGAGTGTAAAGATATTCCTCTGATCTGACCCTGAAGAGGTCAAAGAAAACATTTCCGTCCTTTTAATATCCCACAGAGTGGTCAGGAGGTGATGGACGGAGAGCCGGAGGGTCAAAATGCACTCTGTTTTATTGAACAGATTCATCCCGGAACTGAAGGTGTTTTCTGCGTCATCTCATTTGACCTTAATACTCTGATAGATGGTGAATACCACGGTAACAACACACCCCTCCTCGTTAAAAAAACACTGACTGGAGGTGACCAGGAGGAGGGATGAAGCGGGGGCTCCTCTTCATATCCACCGTTGAATTGTTTTGGCTGTAGTTCAGACTTTATTCTTCAGTGTTTTAAAAGCTGATGGATAAAAAAGCTGCCTGTTGGCGATGAAGACAGATCTGTTAGTTAGAACAGTTACTTTAGATAGAGAGGGAGGGAGGGGAGGCAAAGTGATTTACATGCAACAAAGAGGCTTTTATCGAGGAATCAGACCGAGGAAAATGTGATTACATGTTTCTCAGACATCAGACAGGTTCAGCGTTGCTCTTCTCTCAGCTCACTCGTGTGTATAAATCACATGAACAACTTCAGTGCACAAGAAATTGTGAAGAAATTTTACAGCCAAAATGACTGAATTTCTTTAAAAACAGTCATTATCTCTGCTTCACCCTGGCTTTATGGTCGGGGTGTAGCTGTTGCCTGCTGGCTTCATCTCATGATGCTGTTATCAGTCTATAACTTGGTTATTAACATCAACAGATTATTTGTATTTTTAAATATTATAAAAATAAATTACAATTGAATTAGCGGATTTACACGGAAAAGACCTGAAAGTGATGCACAAACCAGCAGCTGTAACAGCAACAAAGTCTCTGTAAATGAAAGAAAAGAATCATTTTGAATGACAGGAAACAAATTATTTCTGATATGAAGAGTAGGAGTCGAGTTTACCAAGAAGGACAAACCGTATCCGTTATCTCCTCCTCCTCCCTCTGCTGCTCATGTGGAGTCTCCACCTGCTGATAAAGGCTGAGGCGGCTGCTGTCTTACAGACTGTATGTTTCCAGCAGGTCAACACGTCTGAAGAGTCGATAAACTGAGCTCAGAGTTGGTCTGCTGACATCCAACTTATGTTAAAGTTAGACATGAGCTTGATTGTGTAAAACATAGGCAAGGCAAGTTTATTTTATAGAACAATTCAACAACAAGGTGATTCGAAGTGCTTTACAGAGACATTAAAACAGAAGAAATAAAAAGCAGGATTTAAAATTTAAACAAAAGAAAGAAATAAGAACAATAGATAAAATCAATAGTTAAAATATGAATCTGTTTTGAAACTCCAGCTTATTCAAATGCAGCTGAAAATAGATGTTTCTTCAACCTGGACTTAAATACTGAGAGTTTCAGCTGATCTGAGGCTTTCTGGGAGTTTGTTCCAGACATGTGGAGCATAGAAGCTGAATGCAGCTTCTCCAGGTCTGGTTCTGACTCTGGGAGCTGATAAAGAACCGGATCCAGATGACCTGAGGGGTCTGGGTGGTTCACAGTGGGTCAGGAGGTCACTGATGTATTTTGGACCATTCAGAGCTTTATGGACCAGCATCAGAACTTTAAAGTCTATCCTCTGATGGACCAGCATCAGAACTTTAAAGTCTATCCTCTGATGGACCGGCATCAGAACTTTAAAGTCTATCCTCTGATGGACCGGCATCAGAACTTTAAAGTCTATCCTCTGATGGACCGGCATCAGAACCTTAAAGTCTATCCTCTGATGGACCAGCATCAGAACTTTAAAGTCTATCCTCTGATGGACCGGCAGCCGGTGGAAAGACCTCAGACATAGGAGAGGTGAATGGAAGCAGCTGACAGTATCATCCTGATTTTAAACTGTAATAAAAGGTCTGTTTTCTACACCATAAAAGCCCTCGGAGGCAGATTGGGGTTTCTCTCCTGATCCATACGTATGAAACTTTCTTGGCTGACATGGAGCGTTTTGTTCGTTTCATTCAGGTCTGATCATGTCGGCCGTCACCGTCGTCATCCTCATCCTCTACTTTGTGATTGACACCTTTGGGATCCAGAAACGGACCTGGATGGCCGAGTGCACGCCCATATACATCCAATATTTTGTCAAGTTCTTCATCATCGGTGTGACGGTGCTGGTGGTGGCCGTTCCTGAGGGCCTGCCTCTAGCTGTCACCATCTCTCTGGCTTATTCTGTCAAGGTACGCAGGGTTGGATGGTGAAGAGTTGAACTCCTGAGAATCTCCTCAGTTTTTTTTCTTTTTTAAGCAACCTCTCGCTTCATCTTTTAGAAAATGATGAAAGACAACAACCTGGTGCGCCACCTGGACGCCTGTGAGACGATGGGCAACGCCACAGCGATCTGCTCGGACAAGACGGGCACGCTGACCATGAACCGCATGACCGTGGTGCAGGCGTACATCGGCGAGACGTACTACAAGAGCGTCCCTGACCCCGACGTCATCAAACCAGAGACGCTGGAAATCATGGTCAACAGCATCTCCATCAACTCGGCGTACACCTCCAAGATACTGGTAAGACTTTGTCCCAGCGACAGGACACCTCGGTGTTTGTTCTGGGCCGCGTTTTCTCATGAGAAACGCACACATTGTAACATAAAACAGGGCCAAGTTTACCCCAAATGTTTAACTGAGTAAGAGATGTTAATGTTTTAAACCTGAGCAGATGTTTTCCATCAGAACCATTCATTTTTTTAGGTGGCCGTAGCTTGAATCCAGAACAGAACAGGCCCAAAAGAATGAATAAATAACTTTAAACTTAAAACCCATTTTAAATGAAGGTTAATGTCTCTGCAGCCTCCAGAGAAAGAGGGTGGTCACCCCCGTCAGGTCGGCAACAAGACAGAGTGCGCCCTGCTGGGCCTGGTGCTGGACGTGAAGAGGGACTACCAGCCAATCAGAGAAGAGATCACAGAGGAGAAACTCTACAAGGTGTACACCTTCAACTCCTCTCGCAAGTCCATGAGCACGGTGCTGAAGAACGCTGACGGAGGCTTTCGCATGTACAGCAAGGGAGCGTCTGAGATCGTCCTGAGAAAGTAAGAAGAGCCCCAGTGAGCTGTCCGAGGGTGGAGGCCTGTCTGCTAATGTCTTGTCTCCATCCCAGGTGCTCTCGCATCTTGAACGCTCAGGGTCAGCTCCGCACCTTCAAGCCGAAGGACCGCGATGAAATGGTGCACAAGGTGATCGAACCGATGGCGTGTGACGGGCTGAGGACCATCTGCGTGGCCTACAGGGACTTTCCTGCCGAAGCCGGAGAGCCAAACTGGGACAACGAGAACGAAATCCTCAGTGACCTCACCTGCATCGCTGTGGTGGGCATCGAGGATCCCGTCAGAGAGGAGGTACAGTTCCCCAAAATACCATCCAATGTGTGGATCACCCAATGATCCAATCCATTGGGTGAGCCACACATTAAGATCCACTGTGGTCGAGTATTTCATCAGTCACCATGTTTCTCTCCTGGTTCCACATCTGAATCTGTGCACTCCAGAGTTGGCTGATTTGTTACACAAACATCCTTCATGCCTGCATCCATCCGTCAGTCACACTGCTCTCAAACACCTCTGTATGTCTTCATTCTTCCGTGTCCAGGAACAAGTGTATTGCTTACATCTTAGTAACACTTAGTAACACTTTAGTCAATTATTCATTGGAAAAGAAATCCCAGTTTTTACTCACAGCTGATGAACATTTGATCAGCAGCTTCTGTTAACTCTGTTCTGTTTACACACTTTGATGCAGTCAACCTGAATCTTTCAGAGAGAAGGGACAGATGATCTCAGGAATCTGCAGTTCCTCTGAAATTCAGCAGATCTGTATGATCATCGTAGTTTGTCACAGCTCATTTTCATTGATATGGGTTTAAAGAACACAAAAATCCAGAAAACATGGAGCTGAAATCTGCTCCATTAAGTTTTTATTATATTAACTTAAATTTATTCATAGGGTTGTTGACAAAGAGGATGTAAATGAACAGTTTCCCAAAGCCTGAAGTCTGACCTGCTCAGGTGAGCGGAGTCTGGATGCTCTGCAGTGTTAAAGGAAGCTCAGAAAGCATCCGTGCTGGGTCCTGCTGCTTTAACGTTAGAGAACACCGACAGGATGGAAACGACAGGATGTGACGGCACAGACGTCTTCTTCCTGTTCATGTTTGGAACTGACCAAACTGCTGGCAGTCTGCGCTGAAACTGAACTAAAACTGTAAATGTGAAACCCATTCAGCCACTTAACGAGTAAGGAACATGCTTTCCTTCATGTGTGGCCTTATGTTCAGTTATTCATCCCAAAGCAGCGAATCCTGGCCGACTTATTTTAGAACGAGAATCATTTACTAATGAGACCTTCATCGTGAGGCTGAACCCAACGAGCCCAAAGCAAAAAGTCCTGAGGTTTATGTTTACGCTCCTGCCCACAGGGGGTCTTACCTCAGGACCCCGACTGGAGGTGGAACCGTTCATGCTGGGGCGGGTCTGTGTGAATTCAGTCCAATCACTCAGGTCCAGGATCCTCTCTGCATGGGTCACAGGCGGTCGTGTACATATTTGTAGGCAAACACAGACCCCCTGCTGGTCTGTGTTTGATGCCGGGTTGTATCTGATGAGCCTCCAGCTGTTCGGGTCACCAGCTCCTCACAGGTGTCTGCTGGTTCAGGATGAGTCGGGCTTCCCTCAGCTTTACTTTAACAAATAAAGTGTTCATCTGTGGCTGGTCGTAGCTAAAAGCTGATTGTATTCCTTCTATATCCTATATCTATCCTTCTATTCCTTTTATTCCTGCAGAGGAGGAGAGAGTAGCTGCAGGCTTCAGATCTTTAAACCAAGAAGCTCACCGGTTCCTCCGTCTCTCTGCCTTTGTTCTCACGCTCCTTCAGGTTCCTGAGGCCATTTCTAAGTGCCAGCGCGCGGGAATCACTGTACGCATGGTTACTGGAGATAACATCAACACCGCCCGTGCCATCGCAACAAAGTGCGGCATCCTGCAGCCCGGGGAGGACTTCCTGTGTCTGGAGGGCAAGGAGTTCAACCAGCAGATCAGAAACGATAAGGGGGAGGTAAGACGAGTACAGAGGCGCGTTTTAAACTAGAAAGGAGTTGAAAATTGGTTTGTTCCTGGTTTGACCAATAAAAATGGTGGGAATGATTCTAGGACACTAATAAATGTTACATTTCCATAATTATGTGAAACAGATTGTTTTTCAGTGTGTGCTGCACAGTTCGTACGCTGCAGGACGCATCGGTTTCTCTACATTTAGATTCATGTCAGGTTGTTCTCAAGAGTAAAGCGTCACGTTAGCATCTGTAGCATCTGTGCACAGATGCCACTTTCAGCCAGGTGCTGGTGCGCCTCCACATCACACAGATCAGCTCTATGAATCTCCAGCGCCCCACCGGCGTTGAATTTGGCGACGTTGATAGGCCAATTATTCACGATTTCCCCCTAGCAACCATAACCTGATGGGCTGTTCAGCTGCAGCTTTGGGGCTATTTGCCGATAGCTCCATGAGAGAATGACTGTCTGTCAGTGGAAATTCACTATTTAATGAGTGTCAGTTGGTGGAAATTAAGTTTAAATTATTTAAATTGCATGTAGGCTCACACACTAAGTACAACTGACAGTTTTTTGTTTTTTTAAAAATGCAAAATATTTTTGCCCTTCAACAGCTGGTGGGGCAGAGCCCCAGCGCCCCCTAGGGGCCGGCCGCCACTGGTGAAACTATAGACATGTCTCTGGGTTTTTCTCATTTACTTTCAACACAATTTTGATGAAATAAAAGCCGGTTTAATCTGGCCTCCTCTCCAAATACATACAATCTCTTTGTCCACGAGTAACAGCTGCTTGTATTTAGTGTATAATAAAACATTTTCTGTATAATTCTAATTTCCAGGTGGAACAAGAGCGTCTGGACAAAATCTGGCCCAAACTGCGTGTTCTGGCTCGCTCGTCACCAACAGACAAACACACTCTGGTCAAAGGTGAGCTTGTTCCGGTGGGATTCTGCGTTAAATATACATCGTTCTGTGTTCTTGTTGAGCGAAATCATACGGTTCAAAGTCTAATTTGACAGCAGTAAATGGACCCTTAAAATATTCATAGCCACTGAAATGAAGATTGTTTTTGCTGCACTCTGTCGATCAGGCATCATTGACAGCACAGTGGGAGAAACCCGACAGGTGGTGGCAGTGACAGGAGATGGTACTAACGACGGCCCCGCCCTCAAGAAAGCTGATGTTGGCTTTGCCATGGTAACCATTTTATTCTCCTGTTGTTGGCTTTGTTTTGTTCCAAAGCTCCTCACTGCTTCACTTTTCTCTGCTTCATTACCTAAACTAAAAATAAGCCTCTGAGTTAATTACATTTGCAGCGCAGCCATGAAACATCATCCATGATAACTCTTGTGTTTGGTGCCACAGATTCATTAAGGTCGCTGTGAAATGGAATTATAAATCAATAAATGTTGAGCTTGGATGCTCCCGGCACCGCAGGGTCCCCCTCTACCATCATGTTGCTGCCTTTGTTTTACACACAGCCAAACACTTCTGCTTTATTTGAAGAGCAATAAATTATATATCAGTAATATGAACAATATCCTAATCACTAATCTCGGTCCTCATAAGGACTCCAGTGGTTTTGCAAACCTTATTTGGCACAGTTTGCATATACTTTCATGTTTTCACACTTTGGATGCATCGTTCTTCCAAACCAGACTCAGAACATTTCATCCATCACAATGGAAATGAGATCTTTCTGTGCACTTTCTCTGCAGCTGATCTGAACAGTCAGTCGCAGATTAACCCCTAAACTTCTGATACTGCCATTCGATTTGGTCAAATCTGGAGAAGGAAAGTAGAATGTGTTGCTTTCTCAAAGGAAATCCACATCAGACATCTTAAAACCATTAAGCTCGTCTATCAGACTGCTGAAAAATGATCGTAGATGATATTATCTGCAACACATCCTCCTTTAACGTATTTAGCTGCTGAATAAATGACAATCTACCTCCTCATCATTTCATTCTGCTGGTTTTATGAAGCATTTACCGACTGAAAGCAGTAAACAAAGCTCAAGGTACGGCAGCCATAACTGTCTGTGAGCTTCTTTTATCACTGAGACATTCAGTCACACTTCCTGATTACATCAGCCAAAGCATCCGTGGCTGCAGAACTCAAAGTGGGATACGTTTAAATGCAGCTCCTCCCTGTCGTGTCAGACATTATTCAACATCCAGTGTGTGAATCTGTTTCTTTTTAATTGTAGCAGAGCTGAATTTAAACCAAAAGCTTTTACCTGCTTTTGGTTTTCCTGGACTCCTGTGTTGCCAGATCTTGACAGAAACAAGCGTCTCGATCTGTGAACACAAGCAGCAGTGTTCCTAAAAGCGAAATGAGAAACGGGTGTGAATAATGCAGGAGTGAGCATCAACGTCTGCATATCAGGAGCACGATCAGCATTCTTCAGATAGCCTAATGAATCTGAATGGGGGGGGAAATGCTGTGTCATGGCTGTGTTTCAATGAGATTAAGCTCTTAATTGGGTTAATAACAGAATGTTTCAGGACATGTCGATGAAACCAGCCAGACTGAAGCCCGAAGTAGCTCTTCTCATTGTCTCACAGTGAATCAGCTGCTGGTGATTATTTGCCTGATTATGTGGAAACATTGATTGTGAGGTGTCTCCCGGCTGGCACCGCATCAGAAAGAGTGGCATTGGCCAGCCGACATTAAAGCTGATACATGGATCGATTTAAAAACCCATTCCAGGCGTTTGGATGAGCTTGGTAACGTCAGCTGACTCCTGCGTTGTTGTTGTTGTTGTGACCTTTATTTTGTGAGGAAAGTCATCTGAGCAGCAGCGTCTCCTGCAGGCTGCTGAGCAGCTGCTGAGCTGTCAGACAGCCACGTTCCTGCACCATCACAAAGCAGCAAACCCTCAGTCCTGATGTGTCCCATCCCATTATTTTCAGCTCCCTGTTCAATTCACGCCTGTTTACTCTGAAATCAGAGAGCGACACTGCTCCATCTGTTAGGGAGTGTCTGACTGCACACGGCAGCAGCTCGCAGCACTGCTTCTGTGCTGCTGCTGGTGGCTTCAGACTGACTGACTGACTGTTTCACTGTGTGAAAATCACAGTCTTCTACACTTTAGCTGCTTTATTAATAAAATCAACTTGAATTCAAATCTCTTCATGGCCATTTGTCTGATTGTTGCTGAGGTAAGAATGAGCCTTGAGTGTTTTTTATCAGCCGGACCGGGCCTCAGCTTCACAGACGATGCAGCTGATTCGGTTGCAGCTGATTCGGTTGCAGCTGATTCGGTTGCAGCTGATTCGGTTGCAGCTGATTCGGTTTGAGGCAGGATTCAGGAGTCTGGTGTCTATCGGTGCTCCACCTCCATATGTTTGAGTCTGAGCTGCGGTAAACCTGAAGACTGCAGTCAGAACAGTGGCTTAACAGCTTGTTAGTGTTGCAAAGGTGTCTTTAACCTGGTCAGATCACCATGGTAACCTAAGCTAAAGGTTCAGGTTTTAATTACCCCCCCAGGTCTCAGCTGATTGATGTAAAGCATTGTCTTCTTGTAGACTTTTATCAGTTTTTTACTATAGTTTGTGAATCAGAGATGGATATTTTTTCTTTTCTTCAACCTTATTGCTGTCAGAATCATTCAGATTGATCTAGTTTAACGTATAAAAGCCTTTTGTGTTGTTTGCAGAGAATTCATGATCACTTAATTTTTACTGGTTGGATGTTAAAGAAACACACAAACATATGGGGAATAATCTGGTGCCTGGGGTCTAACTGCCTTAACCTGGTAAAAAGAGAGCGTAAGGTTTGTGACTTACGGCCTGGATCAGGGTTCATGTTTATAAGGCTGCTGCTGCTGTTATTCCTGGTTTCTTATTGTTAGCTCATCTCTCCCCACATGTTCCTGCTGAAGATGTTCAGCTTGGAACTAAAAGATTTAGCACTTTTCAACGACTACTAAACAGCTATTTCCAAACTCTGGAGCTCAAAGCCAAGGCGTAAAAGTAGATGTCAGAGTTGGGATGTACAGAACATGTCTGCAGGATCAGTTCTTTGCTGGTTCAGGTCCTTTTTAAGGGGATTATTGACAGTGAGACGAATAAGAAACGCCAGACTTGACCAGACAGCTGATGACCGGTTTTGGAGGCCCTCACCTGATCATCTCTCTGTTTTCTGTCAGGGAATTGCTGGCACAGATGTGGCAAAGGAGGCGTCTGATATCATCCTGACCGATGACAACTTCACCAGTATTGTCAAAGCCGTCATGTGGGGGAGGAACGTCTATGACAGCATCTCAAAGTTCCTGCAGTTCCAGCTGACCGTCAACGTGGTGGCTGTGATTGTGGCGTTCACCGGCGCCTGCATCACTCAGGTAAAGCCTGGCTCTGAACTGTGCGTTCGTGTGCTGCGTATCACATCTTAAAGGTGAAATATGAATCATGTCTGTGGGTAAAACCTGTGAAACACAAGGGTTTAGTGACGATTTGGTCCAAAAGTCTGCTGTTCTCAGAACTTTAGGCTCAGCTGTAAACACTTAAATTAAAGCTTTAATCACTGCTGACTTTATTGAATTCTTACGTTTTTGAAACAGTTTTTTTACACCCTTTTAAACGTTAAATATTTCTGTGCTCAAACGCTCTGCAAACAACTGAAACAGGAAGTCATTCATGTTTTCAGTGAGCCCATCTCTGTGCTGCACGCAGGCAAAGTGCTTCAAATGTGTCACATTTTGTTTCATTATGTCTCTAATCAGGAAACTGAGCTTCTGACCCAGTAAAGGAAGAAAAAATCTTGGCGCTGTGTGTTAAATGAAAGACTCACAGCTGGCAGGGCAGATAACTAACTTCTCTAACAGCACAGAGAGCGTAAACCAGGCTAAGATTCAGCCTGAAACCATGGCAACATGTCACCATCATAATCCTGAAATGTAACGGGGCCTCAGCAGCTCTGTGGTTGAACTCACTGATCATCTGTGTTAGGGAACCGGCATGTTGATACAGATCATTAAAGATGATTCATGTCTTTGTTGTACGTACAAGGATGGACGCCGGGGGGGGGGGGGGGGGGGGGGGTTGAACAATTTGGCCAATAAACACCTCAGTAGCGCCTGCTTAAGATGTGTGAGATGAAACCATTTTAAAGGCACAGATTTTCTCTGGGTGACTCAGAGAAAGCGTGTGTATTATCTCAGCACATGATGGCTGGCTCGAACTGAACTTGGGGGGTGTGCTCCCTCTCCTGCAGGACTCTCCTCTGAAGGCTGTGCAGATGCTCTGGGTCAACCTCATCATGGACACTCTGGCCTCTCTGGCGCTGGCCACCGAGCCGCCCACAGAGTCTCTGCTGCTGCGCAGACCCTACGGCCGCGACAAGCCTCTCATCTCCAGGACCATGATGAAGAACATCCTGGGCCATGCTGTGTACCAGCTCACCACCATCTTCACCCTGCTGTTTGCTGGTGAATTGATCCTGTCCATGCTCAGTGCCGTTCGTTGGGGAAGTCAGAAATAACTTGACCGTTTGTGCTTTTGCTCCATTACTGTTTCTCAGGTGAGAAAATATTCGACATTGACAGCGGCCGCAACACTCCTCTGCACTCGCCGCCGACTGAGCACTACACCATCGTTTTCAACGTGTTCGTCATGATGCAGCTGTTTAACGAGATCAACGCCAGGAAGATCCACGGGGAGAGGAACGTGTTTGAGGGCATCTACAAGAACCCCATTTTCTGCTTCGTCGTACTGGGGACCTTCGCCCTGCAGGTGACTCATCATCATCACCATCCTCCTCCTCTAATGATAAGCTTCTCTGTCCTTTTGGAGCAGATTAACAAATGCATTTAAAAAGAAGTGTAGTGACTTGAGTCTGAGACGGAACAACCTTTCCATGGCTTAGCTACAAATATACTCAATGTAATCTGAGATGTGTTTAAACGTCACTGAAGGAGCTTCCTGCAGTGTTTAAAGCAAGTTCAGGTTGTACGATCATCACTGTGGCCTGAACTGTGCCAGAAAGTTTTAATTAAGTTAAATTTGTCAGCACCTTGACAGACGTGTAACAGAAGACTGATGTGGCGGGTTCCTTTGTTTTTGTCCTCATGGGTTTTATTTTATTTCATCCACTGAATCTACAGACATTTACAGCATTCACACCACTAAGATGCTTGTTTTCCCCTCAGATTGTTATCGTTCAGTTTGGCGGGAAGCCGTTCTCCTGCACAGCTCTGACCATCGACCAGTGGCTGTGGTGTGTGTTCATCGGTTTGGGAGAGCTGCTGTGGGGACAGGTGAGAGCAAAGCCACCGAACAAACTGAGAGGCGAGGGCATAAAGATGTAGATATGTGAGGTTTGTGAAAGCAAACTGTTACTGCTTCTTACACACATGCTGCAGCAGTGTTGCCATCACGACCATCTCCATGGTAATAAGCTCAGCACATGAAAGCGGCTGTTTACGTGCACCGAGGGAAAACAGACCCGGCGTATCAGTCCCTCAGTGGATACACAAGCACACCACCACATGCATTACATGATGCAGTTAGCTTCCACACACGGGCTGAAAAAAGTTGTGGGTTCAGTTGGAGGACGGAGCTTAAGAACAAAGAAACAGAAAGATGCTGACGGAAACAGGCTGATGGGAGCGTTGGGACTTATTTTAGAGGTAAGACGCCTTTTGTTTCCAACAGAAAGAGAGGCAGAGGTATAAAAAGCTGTCGTACAGCGACTCTGCTCCACTTTTAACTCAACAATGAGATATATACATACATATATATATATATATATATATAATTCTTTATCCACTTTGTGTAAAACAGCATTATTGAAGGGATGAAAGAAAGAAAATTAAACTAATTCTGTTCAGATAACGGCACACTAACCAGTCATTTACAGTATTCGTGTTTTCAGCAGTTATTTTTATTAAATATCTATTTAAACAAATATTAGCTTGTTGGTATTAAACCGTTTTTTGCTTGAAGAGTCAGTCATTTATTTTCATTTCAGGTGAAATGAAACATGCAGTTACTTTAATCATTTCACACAGATTAAAGTAATGAATACAAACCTGTATGGGCTGAAACCTCCAGGCCGCTGTGATAGTTTACAGTATTATAAAATGAGCTGTGAAGGTGGTGCAGAAACATGAGAAGGGAGGAAGAACTCCGGTCTGCTTTGTGAAATCAGGATTTAACATTCTTATTGCTTCCCTGCTTGTTTTGTGTTGTTTATAAATGAATTTACAGACGTTTCGGTTGTAAGAACAGGAAGCACGACCGTCTAATGGTCATCAGAGGGCGACTTCTGCTGAGTCTTTGAGATAGTGAGGACTATGACCTCACCTCTCAGAGGACATTATCAGCTGCTTCTCAGCTGCTGAGGTGGACAGGACACCAGTAAACTGATTTGTGGACACCTGTTTCCTCTTAACCTCAGCTGATCTCAGCCATCCCCACTCACCACCTGAAGTTCCTGAAGGAGGCGGGCCATGGCACCACTAAAGAGGAGATCAAGAAGGAGGAGCTTACTGAAGACACGGACGAGATCGACCACGCAGAGATGGAGCTGAGGAAAGGCCAGATCCTCTGGTTCAGAGGTCTGAACCGCATCCAGACACAGGTACGTATCAGTAACTTTTATTTTCCTGACATCAGATTACCACGCTGCTGTTTAGAAAGGCAGCAACAGTTGCCATGGTAGCTCAGGAGACTGAATATGAACAACATCGAGGTGAGATTCAGTGTTTTTGGGTAAAACTGTGGAGCATTTCTGCAGGCAAACAGACGGTCCCAGCAGAGGTAAGGACAGGTGCTTATGTTTGATTGGCTTCCTCATAGTTCCTGAACACAACGTGGAACAAATGCTTCTTCAGTCATAGCATGTTTCCTCTGTGGGACACTTCAGACATCTGGAAGCTGAAACTGCTGCTGGTAGAGTTTAGATTCTGTTTCCATGTCAGACATCACAGGCATTTCTTTATTTATTGAGTAATAAGATGGAAATGCTTTTCAATTAGTTTAAAACAAGGGAAAAGGAGGTGAAATGCCTTTTTAGTTTGGACCCGTCGAGCTCATCCAGAACCTGGAAGCAACAACATCACTACAGTCTGTCTGTCCCACTGAACGTCCTCGCCTTCCGGGTCCTACATTACATCAGACTGATGTCATCAGGCACTCTGGATGGAGCTGACAGGGCTGATAAATCTGACTTTAGCTACAGAAATAAAGTTTTCAGAAAGTCGAACCAAAGCCTCAGCGTTGATAAATTGGAGGTTACTGCTGTGGTGTGAAGAGCTTTTCTCTGACAGTTTTTCTCGGTGAAACTGCCCAGCTGTGATAACATCTGTTTGCATTGTGAAGGCAGCTGCTAACTGATTTTGATTGAATTGATCAAAGTTTAACGGTAGAAGCGCCTCATGACCTGATTTGTGCGTCTGACTGGAGCCTCATCGTTCAGTCAGTCGCATGTTTGTGTCGGAAAGAAGTGAAGACGCACAGCAGAGTGTGTGAAGGTAAAACTGGAGATTAACACACACGCATACACACTCTGCAGCTGGAGTCCAGTTAATTTCACACTCTGCTGCAGAGCTTCAGTACAGAACCACTTCATTAAAACACAGAAATTAAAGAGCAATCAGCCTCCAATAAAAAGCTTACAGTATGTTTCCTTTATTTAGTCATGCTTTCACTAGTTTCTATCAGCATTATTTCCAAAGTTGCCACACTTAAAGAAGTCGTTAAGAACCAGAGACCAAAGAGACGCCTCAAACCAGTTTTCCCTCAAATGAGCAAATATTTCCACATTTTAAGGACTTCATCACCAGTTAAACTCTTCATTCTCAGTACGTTACAGTGAGACTGAAATCTAGCTGACATGTCACACACACACACTCCCTGGGTAGGTGTGTGTGTGTGTGTGTGTGTGTGAGAGTGTGTGTGTGTGTTATCTTCCTCCTACATGGTCAACACTTACTGAGCATTAGCATGTCTACAGGCAGTCCATTCAGTCCCAATAGGCTTCATTAGCCTCGATGCTAACACCCACGTAGAGTAGCAGCAACCAACGCTCCGCTCACACACACACACACACACACACACATAGAGGGGTCAGGTGATTTCCTCTCAGCGGTGAACCCTTCCTACTTGTTGTAGCCAGAAAAAAACCTGTGAAATCTTCTGAGAAGTCACAGAATTTAGAACTGGTGTGAAGTAAATGCGACACAATTGACCAAAGTTGATCACATTAGTGGAGAAGGTGAAGATGTGTTGCTGTTCGTCAGGGAACCCTGACCCGGCTGAAGCCGAAGCTGCAGAGCGTCCTGACGCCACGGGAGAAGGAACTGAATCAAAGCTCTGAATCAGACACTCTGTGGAAGCTCTCATTTTTCCTCCATGGCTTGTATCTCTAATGTCACTCTGTCGTCCTCCTGGGATGTGAAGTTGGGAGGATGGGGGGGCAAAAATGGCTGCAAGCTAATTAAGTCTTATCTCTTCGTGCTCCTCTTCCTGTCCTGTTTCTCTCTAATCCTGGTGGCAGCGTCGTGCTGCTCAACGCCTCAACAGTCAGACACAATGAGGGAATAATTGGAACAAGCGGCCCAAACTTTATCAGCCATTCCAAGTGACATTTTTCTGCTTGTGCCCGTCTCTGCTCCTATTTCAAAGTGCTGTAAGCCTGATTCATTGTTCCGTTTCTTCTTTCAGACGCTCTCAGGCTGCTTTCTGTTTCATGATCCCGTGCACCTGCACAGACTGTTAAAGTGACCTTCAGAGGGGGATGAAATGCTTGGGAATTATCTGTTCATTTAGAAGCTCGTGAGGTTATGGGACGTGTTGAAACATGGAAGCTGGATGTTATCTGTCTTACTTAAAGATGACTGAATGATGTTAATCGTGTAAAAAGAGCTGATGTCCATCTGATAAACAAACCTGCGCACAGATGAACAATCAGCTGTAATGTCTGATCTCATTATTGTTTTAACTGCAGCTGTGAGCAGATAAAGCAGCTGCAGAATATAACAAGGTGTTGTCTAACATCTGGCAGCATCACTTTAATAACCGCATAAACCAATCTGAAGCTTTAAAGATCAGCTTCACTTGAGATCTGAGCGTCTTTGCAACTGTACTTTGAGATCTGTAACCTCTCCAGAAGTCTTTTCCTCCTGCTTTCGTCTGTCCTGTCCTCTTGCTCTGTTTCTGCTCTCTAACAGTGTGTTGTGGCTGTCCCTCCTTCAGATGGATGTGGTCTATACCTTCCAGACGGGCCAGGCGGCGGTGCCTGGTGCCCTGCGCCGCCAGCCGTCTGTCGTCAGCCAGCATAATGACGCCACTGCCGCCAAAACTCTCTCTAGCCCCACCCACGTAGGGCTTAGCTCCTCCTCCTCTCTCACCAACTCGGCTGGGGCTCCGCCCCCTGCTGCTGCTTCCTCCTCCGCTGCAGGCAGTGAGTCTGTGACTGGAGGCCAGCTAACAGCACACCTCACCGGCTGGACTCTTTCTGTTTGAAACTCACTGCATGACTCACTGAAGCACCACTGCAGGTGTCTGCATGTCCTGATCAGAAACACCCGGTCGGATCATTGAAGAGTCCTTTTTATTTGTTCTTTAAAAGCTCTTCTCACAGTTCAACTTTGATTGGGACCTTTTAGCAGTTCAGATCAATCTAAAGACCTTTCTTCTTTCTTTATCTGTGTCATTTATGAAAAACTGACAGAACTGCTACGCATCGTCTTTTTATCTTCAAACTTAGCAGCAATAACAAAGCTGCTGACACCATTCTTTGTTAAACTGTGTTCTTTAAAGCTCTTTTATATTATTCTCACTTTTTGGGTGAAAAATGTTTATTACAGTTAAAGTTGTTAATAGAAAATAAGATAAAGGACCAGAGCAGGATTATTTACTCTTAGAGTAGAGATTTATTATGAATTGTTCATATAATCATAAGAATTAGATTTAATTTAAATATATTAAATATGTAAAGAAATGGTAACAAATTTTAAATTATTCCTTTTTTTTCTGAGAGATGGAGAAAATGGATATAAAACCCATCAGGAGCTGAATTATTAGCTTCTAATTATCTTAGTTATTATCGCAGCATGTTTAGAAACTTAATCCTATTTTCTCTGACTTTAGGTCAATAAAGTTTTCCAGCTTTTAACAAAGAACAAATTGACTAGATTTAAGCAGGCGTGGCCTTAAAACAGACTTTGATGCCAGAGATCTGTTAAGAATGAGTCTTTGAATGATCAGGTGACGAATGTTGGAGAAATAAACCCTCAGAGTCTCCAACATCTGTCTGAAATGAAGATCTGCCTTCCAAGGCAAAGAAAGTCATTATTGATTTGAAAGATCTTCCTGAGAAATAAACAGATCTAGAATCCATTTCCATTAAAACGGATCCACATTTCTAAACTCGATGTTGTGGCTGCAGCTCTTGCTGTTTGGAGGGAACATGCAGACAACCTGTTTCTTCTTCTTCTACCCGACTGTCCTGTGCTGTAGGTTCCCCTCCATTTTAGTGCCTCTCATCACCTCCCCACCAGCCTCCTGCATGTTGTGGACTCTCTGAACATGCATCTGTTAACCCTGATGAGACTTGCTGCCTGACGACTCGGTCGCAGGAGGAAGAAACAAGAAAAAACCCAGAAAACCTTTTTATTGTTGTTGCTTCTTTTTCTCAGAGGCAACTTTCTGGTCACCAAGATAATTTTGTGGGTTAATCCTGAGCAGGGTTAAATCTGCCAGGCTCTGCAAGTCTTTCATGGTTTAACAGCCAGAGCTTTTTATCTGGTGTGCTGTGAGTGTGCGTTTGTGTGTGGGGGGGGTCGGTCATGTGTTGGTTGAATGTATGCTCTAAGCTGCAGCTCTTCTTCAGCTCCCCTGTGGTTCAGTAATAGAGAGCTTTGAACTGCAGGGTTATTAATTATAATGAAGAGTGTCTGCTGGTGCGAATAAATCAGTGTGATCAGCTGCAGCCTTCATCAGAGAAAAGGACTTTAGGCAGAGAGAGGAGAGCAGCCAGAGGACAGAGTGGTTCTGGCTCTCAATGTGATTATACAGTGAACATGTTTGGTGGGGGTGGGGGGGTGCTTCCTGGAGACGGGCTCATCTATTGCTGTCAACACTGTCATAGCTGGGTTGGCAAAAGGGCCCCAAAAATCAGTTTACAGTCTCCATTTATTTACTGTAAGGGTCCTTTTTTAAATTGAATCATGTTGAGTCTGTCTCCAAGGACCGATCCGGTTCTGGTGAAGTTCTGACCGTTTCTGACAGTCAGGCAGCACAAAGCTGTGTGAACATAGAAAAGTGATTTAGAGGTGGAGGATCGTGTTGAGGACGGACAGAAGTCACGCTGTAACGACACGAGGCGTTTCAGAGCTGTTGGAAATCTGTAAATGAATAGAAAAAGAAGGAGAGTGTTGGACCTGAAATAAATGATCCATTAAAGGCCGAAGTTAGGGACAAACTCTGTCCGGAACACTTGGTTCAGGTGAAATTCATGCTGACATAGTTTGGAAAAGCTTTTGTCCTCTTCCTGACGTACAAAGAGTCCTAAAGACAGTTTCCTCTTTGGAACGCCTGAACTCGGCGCTGTGGGTGTGACTGTGTTGTGATTCGATGCTTTTATTTATTTTCTTTCTTTTCAGTTTTTGGTTGCACGTCCTGCAGTTTGCTGCATCACGATGAGCCTTTTGGACCCTTTTTGTGGTTGTTTTTCCGTTTTTCCAGCACGCTCTCAGTCGTATTTACATGTTCACGTGGTGTTTTGTGGTTTTGCTTCTCCCGACTCCATCGTGTGTCCCATGAGCCACTGCTGCCTGCCGGCATCACATTTCCATCAGCGCAGAATGTGGAGTTGCTGCCCGACTCGTCCTCTGACCCGTCTTTTCTGTCTTTGTTTCAGATTAAGGTGGTGAATGCGTTCCGTAGCTCCCTATTTGAGCTGGAGAGCCCACAGTCCCGTAGCTCCATCCACAACTTCACAGTCCATCCCGAGTTTGTGCCACAGTCCGAGGAGGAGGCTCGCTTCCACCCCTTAGAGGAGACGGGAGACGAGATTGAAACCCTCCCCGACTCCTCATCTGTGGTTCAAGGAGGAGGAGAGCCACCCAGCACCTTCTCCCACATCCACAAATCATCCATCTGAGCTCCTCCTCCTCACTCCTCTTCATCAGCTTCCTCAGTCACTCCACCACCTGAACTGTCACAGTGAGGAGGGAAGTCATGACTGTGCCCATCCCCCATCCTGCACACATCCATGCTTCACGTTGTGTTCACCTTCCTCGCTCATTCCTGCCACCGTGTGTTTTTCATATAGACTGTGGTGTCGTTCTGCCTGTAGGTTTGTTCCTCCATCAGTAGAGGGTGGAGTCCAGGGTCTCCACAGCGGAAGGCCTGTTCCAGTTCCTGTTTTTATTTTTCAAACAGCTTTTAAGATTTATTGGCTTCAATCTTTGCCGGACTCACAGCCGCATGTCTTGTTCTGTATTCGCTTCATTCCTTTGTTCTCAAACACGGCACGAACTTTTCAAAGAGTGCAGAGATTCTGATGTACATACGCTTTGCTCCTCCACTTCGTTATAAGCCGGGTTCACAAGATTTTAGGCAAATGCAAAACTGTAATTTGTTTTTTTTTTGTTTTTTTTTAAAGATGTTGAGCATTCGTTTGTTTTTAAAACCTTTAATGAATGTTCATTGCTGGTTGACTCAAACTTGTGAGAATGTCTTGTGAGTGTGACACTACAGTTCTTCAAAGTTCACCCGTTAAAGATGTTCTTCCCTTTATCGTGTCTGTATTGTTGGTTTTACTTCAGTTGCTGTGTTGCATGTGGAAGGACCGAATGGGACCAAACAGGGTGGCATCCAGAGAAGGCTCACTTCCCACTCATCTCATCCAGTCAGGGTTCTGCCCCCCCCTCCGGCCCAGTATGTCCACAGTGTGCATAGGAAACAGGAATGTGGTCGATGCCCCCCCGCCCACTATAATAGGATGCATGTTATGTTTCGTTCGTGTTGAGTCGCATGAAAACTTAGGAATGAATATTCTGTTTAGAACGCTGTCTTTGTTAGTCTGCAGCAGGGTCTGTTCAGAGCTCCGTGCGCTTCCCGTCCGGAACGCCGTGCGTCCGCAGCCGGACAGAACCGGACAGAACCGGACAGAACCGGACCCGTGAACAGGAAGCCGGGGGATAAAAAGGCAGATTCGCTGGTGTATTCTTCTGGTTTGGAGCCCGTTCTGCTCTTCTCTCTGAGCTCCAACTGAAGTTTAACATTAGAATTATAAACCTGAAATACCACGAAGCTGAAAGGTCATTTTCAAACATTTTCTGAACCTTTCCCCTCATCGCGGGTGTCTTTGTGTCGGGCTCAAATCAGACAGAACCTCCACCGCAGCAGGTTGGATGGAAGGATTCAGATTAACCTTCAGCGCTCGGCTCCTCAGCCTCGCCCTCTGGTCCACGTAACAAAAAAAGCTCAGTGAAGGATATGAAGCAGCTTCTGACAGATCTCTACCCTCCAGAAAGTTCCGTCATCATCAGGTTTCTCTGTTGCCCCGCCCAACTGCAAGGAAGCTGGCCTCGCTCAATGTGAACCTACGCCGCCTCGTAGCTTCGTTAAAACGCACGAACTGACCTCCTTATAGACGGTTCCGTTCAGCTGAGGGGAAGTAACTGGAGCTCTGAACAGGGTCTGGACCGTCCGCCTGTGTTTAAGACGAATCTTAGTACGACCGCTGAAGGTTTTCGTTCCCTCGTCTGTCGGGCTGATGAACAGAAACCCGATCAGCCATCGGTGACATCGCAGCTCAGCTGTGTTTGACAGAGGTTTGTGTCCACTGTGTCGCGGCTGCCGCTCAGTACTTCCTGCTCCGATCACGGTGGTAAAAGAAGGAATAATCCTGCAGTTAGAGGCGGCAACGTGTCGAATCCCCTCTTAGTCCGACAAGCAGCCATCAACCTATCGATGAACTAAGACCCCTAACTGAAGTAATGTGCTACTACTGCCATATTTTCAACTTTTTTGTCATTACTAGGTTAATCTTCTCCCCTCTGATGAGCTTTTTCTATGTACTCAGAGCCATATTTTCTAGGGTGTTGTTTTCTGTCATTGTTAGTGAGGTACCCCCCCCCCCCCCCGGCCCCTTATTCCAAACATGACCAAAAAGCAAGGAGAAAATCTTCAGTTGTCACTGCCGAACCAAGTTTAAAGGACCTCTACAATGTTTACATGAAAAGCGAGTCGTTGGCAGTTTGCCGGCAGTTCGTTCATCCGACCACTTCCCTTTCATTCCCTTTCTTTCCTGAATCTTAGAGTTACTATTTAACTAAATGGGGAATCTTTCTTGCATGGTTTTCATATAAAATTCAATGTTTTGCTCATTTTTTACAATTCTTCTGTATTTTTATATTAAGTACTTTTTAATATTTTGGAGATATATGAATATATATGTATAGGCTGAAGAGTTCGGTGACAGTACAGTACATGAAAGAGATGAATCTACCGAGGACTATGTCTTTTTACAGCTCTCTGAATATTTATGCCACGTGTGTTGTCTTGGTCACCTGATGTTAGGGCTCAGAAACCTGCAGTGACTTGTTTACTTCCTGTTGGCCATCCAATTGGAATCCCAACAATTTATTCTCATCGGCCCCCTTTCCAATCGATAGAATTACTTTAAGAACTTGTGACGCACCACACACTATGTGATTTATCCAACTACATTAGAGTTCAGCAAATGCAACTTGAATACAGCTAACTGTGTCAAACATTAAATGGGAGTGTACGATTATTTATCCAACACCTGGGTTTGTTTGTTTCTGTGCTTTGAAGCTTTACAACACGTGTTCCCTGAGTGATTAATGCATTAATGCTGTTCTCCAGCTGGCAGGTGTCGGGAGCCGACAACTTCAAAGAGAATCAGAGCTGTGTCCTGCTTCAGGCTCCGCCTCTTACCGAACACCTGCCCATCCTTGGCCCAAACAGCCTCTCATCTCCTTCAGGTAAACCTGAGGAAGCAGTCCGTTGTGGGTCAACGGAACCAGACTGAATCCTAAAGCAAAGGGTTGAGGCTTTTGAACTTTGTGTTGATTTAGGTCCAGAATCCAGAGTTTAAGGACCTGGTTACAGAACTTACTCTGAGGGACTTTATACACCAAGCCTCTGGCGCTGGTATTCAGCTTCCATCTTTGCCTTTTTCTGTCTGGTTAAACATGGACGTTGGGTCAGTGAGAGCGATGACCCTGATTGGCTCCTTTGCACCGGACCTCAGGACGATTAAATGCTAAATTAGACCAAAATAATTTGTTTGTTAAACTGAAAACATGCAAAATCATTAAAATGCACCTAAATCAGCTTCAAGCATGAAACCAGAAATGAACCCGACCCGCTTCTACCGTCCTGAATGATCTGGACTTTTATTCCGTTCTAGTCGGCAGTTGGAGGTCGTCTTTGTGGTGCGTTCAAGTGCAGTTTTTATTTTTCCCGTCACACCCCGATGAGATGAGCACACCTTCAGCGCGGGTTCTGGTTTGGTGTATAAGACCCATAAGACCCAGAGTAATGTAACCGGACTCTGAGTAGCCCAGGCAGACTGAATGTAAGCCCCACCCAGGCTCAATCTTTACCGCTGCAGCCGTCATCACCAACTCATGTAAATGGTATTTTTTCAGGGATTTAAACATTAAAACTGCATTTCTTTAATCATAAATGCACTACGCACCGTAGATGTGGCGTGTTGACCCGGTTCTGCAGGTTTCATTCCTTCCGCTGCCTTTCATAGTTTGATGGTCAGATTCAGACCGCGATGGAGGCGGAGCCTGTGACAGGACGCAGCCGCAGGAGTCATAACCATTCTGTGTACAGCAGCTTTAGCGTGAAGCGAGCGGTTCCCTTAAAGCGCTCGTGACATCACTTCCTCTCCTGGTCCTCCTGCTGAACACCCGCTCCAACAGTCGGTGTACATTCTGTCAGAGGAGCCAACGCTGCGTTCCTGCTGCCCGTGGCAACGGGAGGGGGGGGGGCAAGCAGCCAATCACCACCCAGCGTAGCTCTGAGGAGTCGTTTTGCCTTGTTCTGGTCATGTGACACCCTCCACCCGGTTGAGACTGACCCTGGCGTGGCTCTGGTGGCCCGCTGGGCTGCTTGGACTGGTTGCCCCCACACCCGGGGCGCAGCGGCGGGCGCAGCGGCGGGCGCAGCGGCGGGCGCAGCGGCGGGCGCAGCGGCGGGTTTCAGCCGCATCACAGATGAAAGCATCCGGACGAGACTCGGCAGACTGAAACCTTCACCTGGATTTACTTTTCTGAGGGTTAATTTCTGGATGTGATCAGATCTCAGTTGGCTGCAGTTTTCCTCCAGGACTTCCACAAGGAGGTCGCTTCTTCTTCTTCTTCTCCTTCTTCTTCTTCTTCTCCTCCTGCCCGTCGCTTTCTGACTGCGTTGCTTCCTCCTCAGAGCAGCTTCCTGTCGGCGGACGTTAAGGGATTCTCCTTTACAAAATTCCTAACTAAAAATAAAGGTTCAGATGAACTGGAACATCAGTTTGAAGTCCGAAGCACCTGTATATCTATATATTTCTACTCTCCGTATATTTCTGTCCAACATTAGATGGAAATGCATAGATATCTGTGGTTGAACTTCAGTGCAAAGAAAGACTGAAACGTTTCCTCTGTAACTATGATACACAGTAGTCAGCAGTGGTGTTATTTTTGTATAAACATGATATCATCTATGTGGCATGCATGACCTATATACAGAATTTGGTGGTTTAAAGCAATATGTCCAACCTGGTGCGATTGGTTCCGTCGTGTTCTGTGTAGCCTAAAGAGGAAAAAAACAAAAAGACAAACTGTTCAGTAAATGTGTTCAATGTTCTGTGTTCTGCATGTTTTGGGATGGAATGAAACATCCAGATGTTGACTTGTTTCCAGATGAGGTCCAAACACGCTTTGATTTACACTGTGAGGTGAAACACACTGAGGAAAGCACACCTGATGGAAGCTGAAGGTTCATCCCGTGTCCTGCTCCTCATCCTGCCCCTGAACGCATCCTGCCCCTGAACGCATCCTCATCCTGCTCCTCATCCTGCCCCTGAACGCATCCTGCCCCTGAACGCATCCTCATCCTGCTCCTCATCCTGCCCCTGAACGCATCCTGCCCCTGAACGCATCCTCATCCTCTTCATCCTCCTCATCCTCCCCTGAACGCATCCTCATCCTGCCCCTGAACGCATCTTCATCCTGCTCCTCATCCTGCCCCTGAACGCATCCTCATCATCATCCTCCTCCTCCTCTTCATCATCCTTATCCTCCTCCTCATCCTCCTCTTCCTCCTCCTCATCCTGCCCCTGAACGCATCCTCATCCTGCTCCTCATCCTGCCCCTGAACGCATCCTCATCATCATCCTCCTCCTCCTCTTCATCATCCTTATCATCATCCTCGTCCTCCTCTTCATCCTTATCCTCATCCTCCTCTTCATCCTCCTCTTCCTCCTCCTCCTCCTCATCCTCCCCTGAACGCATCCTCATCCTCCTCATCATCATCCTCCTCCTCTTCATCCTCCTCCTCCTTCTTCCTCTTCCTCCTCTTCATCCTCCTCCTCCTTCCTCCTCTTCATCCTCCTCCTCCTTCCTCCTCCTCTTCTTCTTCCTCCTCTTCTTCTTCCTCTTCATCCTCCTCCTCCTCCTCTTCTTCTTCCTCCTCTTCTTCTCTCCCCCCCCCCCCCCCCCCCCCCCCCCCCCCCCTGAAGGCAGTGAGGAGTTATCAGACCTGAAACCTCCTTCAGGTAGGCCTCCACTCATCATCACATCCATCCATCCTTCCTCCGGTTCTGGAGGGAAACGGCGGTAATGGAGTTCTCCTAAAAAAGAGTTTGGCTTTGAAGTGATTTATTATCAGTTCTGATTTATCTTCAGAAAATGTTTAATTTATCTGTGGGTTCAAAACCCAAAAATACTCAACTTTAAGCTTAAATTCATCAGATGAAAAATGATCTGAAATCCAATCATCTGTCAGGAAGTAAAAGTCTGAATCAGCATTTGACTCCACTTCCAGATTCATTATTAGTTTGTGCTGCGATAATTTGAATAGAGAAGAAGAAGAAGTTCTTTCTTTAGAAACGGCTCCTGGTTTTCTCCCCTCAAACCGAGCTTCTGCTGAGTGATGAGGTCACGGTTTTTAAGCCAAACTTCTCTGCTAAACCCGATGAAACCTGAACTGCTGGAACCTGGTTCCTCTCCCACATCCGTCGGGTCCGGTCCGCCGCTGTGGTTCTGACCAAAGTCTGAGTGAAACGTTTAATCTGAGAAACCGAGCCGTGAAATCAGGGAGGAGGAGCCTGAAGTTCCATTCATTTAAAGGGCCAGAGTCTGTCGGGCCTTCATCCGTGCCCAGGTTCTGTTTCTGACCCGGTTCTGTTTCTGACCAGGTCCAGTTTCTGACCCGGTCCTGTTTCTGACCCGGTCCAGTTTCTGACCCGGTTCTGTTTCTGACCGGGTTCCGTTTCTGACCCGGTCCTGTTTCTGACCCGGTTCGGTTTCTGACCCGGTCCTGTTTCTGCCCCGGTCCTGTTTCTGACCCGGTTCCGTTTCCGTTTCTTCATCCTCCTCCTCTTCATCCTCCTCCTCCTTCTTCCTCTTCCTCCTCTTCATCCTCCTCCTCCTTCCTCCTCTTCATCCTCCTCCTCCTTCCTCCTCCTCTTCTTCTTCCTCCTCTTCTTCTTCCTCTTCATCCTCCTCCTCCTCCTCTTCTTCTTCCCCCGGTTCTGACCCGGTTCTGTGTGCTTCCTCGGTGTGTTTCCACCTTCTGTCAGACGTCCTCCTGTTTGCTTCAATCTATGCAACAGAATCCTGCGTCCAGCTCCAGCGCATCTTCCTCTGGTTCCTCTTCCTCGCTCTGTCCGTCCTCATCCTCCTCTGTGGGTTTCAGAACCACGACACCTGTACACTGTGTGTGTGTGTGTGAGCGCACGTGTGTGTGCACGTGTGTGTGCACGCAGCTGCGCACACACCCTGTTTTCTTTACTCTTTTGTAAGATATGATCATGTGGAATGCCCTGGTCTTAGTGTCATGTTGTTTGAACTTAAGCTGAACAAAAGATGATAATCAAGCAACTGAGTAAAAGTTGTTCCATAAATATATATAATATATATAAATATATACAAATCTATATACATAAAATAAAGCCATTGGAATTTGAAATAAATTGGTGTTGATTTGTGATTAATTTAAATGTCATTTTTAGGTTCTTCAGAGGAAAGAAAAGCTGCTTTTTCCTGGGTTTGAAGCACAGGAAACGCACTTCCTCCGCTGGATAAATTCATGATTCTGGGCCAAAGAAGGTTAATTTCCACCCAATCTGAAGCCGTTTCCATCTGAGTTTTCACTATAACTGCCAGGAAAGTATTGCAGTTAATGTGCAGTAAAAACATTAAAATGTGGTGCGTTTACAGCCTGGTGATTAATATGAATTTAGAAAACTTTATTAGGTCTGTTCACCTGTCATTGATCAGATTTCTGTGATCAGCTTCCACTTCAGACCTCGTGCTGCATTCACTGTACGGCAGAAATCAGGCTTCTGTGGCTCATTAACAGCGAGCAGATATAGTTAATTTAAGAGAGAAATTAGATTAAAAAAACGCACTTCCTTTGTTTTTAATGGTTAATTTTCCAACTTCAAACTGACTTTAATTTCTAACCTGGAGTCTGAGGTGAAAACGTCATAAAAACCGACCATGTGACCTTCAGCGGCCCTCTGCTGTGCGCCGCTTTAACCTTCAGCTCCAGCTGCTCGGCTAACTTCAGAGTATCTGAGAAATAACTCCTCATGGTTTGTTTATTTCTTCCTTTAGCAGCAGCTAACGCTAACAGCTGAGCTAATGAAGATGAAGTACACCAACTTCTAAAGAGTTACTTATTTATTCTAAGGAGTTAGTTATTATTGTTCCCACATTACTTTGTTGGCTGAAGCTAATGCTAACAGCTGAGCTAATGAAGATGACGTACACCAACTTCTAAGGAGTTACTGCTGTTCCTTTCTGAAAGATGAACATTATTGTTCCCACATTACTTTGTTAGCTGAAGCTTTCTAGCTGAACGGTTCGGTTCTGTAACTCAGACAACCTGCAGCTGTGTTTAAGGTGTGTTTCCAACATAACTCTGGTCCTCTCCTCACTCTGAGACTCTGAGCTTAAACCAGCAGGTGTTCTCCTGACCAAACTGTCTCAGGCTCAATAAGACCTCAGAAAACTGTCAAATTGTTTTAAAAAGGCCAGAAAATGTCACCTTTAAAATAAATAAATAAATAAAATTCTCAGCTTGTAGAAAAAGTCAAATGAGTGCACGTGTGTTTACTAAAGTAGTGATGATGATGTTTCAGACCTGTGATGCGTTCATATGGCTGTAATGAGCTCTGCGGCCTGCAGGGGGGGCTATCAGCGGTCCTCTGCTGTGCGCCGCTTTAACCATCAGCTCCAGCTGCTCAGCTAACTTCAGAGTATCTGAGAAATAACTCATGGTTTGTTTATTTCTTCCTTTAGCAGCAGCTAACGCTAACAGCTTAGCTAATGAAGATGACGTACACCAACTTCTAAGGAGTTACTGCTGCTCCTTTCTGATAGATGAACATTATTGTTCCCACATCACTTTGTTAGCTGAAGCTTTCTAGCTGAACGGTTCTGTTCTGTGACTCAGACAACCTGCAAGTAGTGATGATGATGTTTCAGACCTATGATGCGTTCATATGGCTGTAATGAGCTCTGCGGCCTGCAGGGGGGGCTATCAGCGGCCCTGATGCCTCCTGAGCGGCTGCTGGTGCCGCGCTGCCACCGTGTGGAGACACGCGGTTTTACACCTGAGCGTTAAGGTGAGGAGCCCCACAGTCCTCCTTCACACTGAATCTATTCCAGGTTTTTAAGCTTTTTATCGCTTAAATCACTCATCTGACCGAGATCCCACACCTGTCTGCTCACCTGCTTTTATTCCTGATCCATTCCCTCTGTGACATTAACTCTTACCGGATCAATACCTGCCAAATGAAGCGTGGATACAGAACTAATCACACCGCTCTGTGAAATAAACAACTAGTTTATTAAGAAACCAGTTTAAAACATCTGTATTATGGGCTGCAGCTGGAAGGAAGTCAATAGAAAGTTAACTTCTGAGCACAACTTTAAAAAATAAAATAGGAAATAAGAAAATAAAAGTGCAGAACCATCACAGCTGGATTTTCTAGGAGTCTGAAACTGTTTAAAATCCATTTTAATGCCTCTCCACATAGAAAGGAGTCAGCTGAGGCGGTTCCTCTGGTTAGGATGAGGCTCCGGGTCAGAACCAGAACCCACCGCAGGGGTTATCTCTCCCAGCTGACCTGGGAGCGCCTCGGGAGGAGCTGGAGAGGGGGATGGATGGGTTTCCCTCCTGGACCTGCTGGTTCTGTGAGCCGACCTCAGTTAAGAGGAAGATGAAGAGCAACACTTTCAGAGGACGCTCCTTCAGCCATTTTTATTTAGTGGGTGAGAAAAATGACAGAAAACTATCATCGTTTCTCTTTATAAGTTAAACGTCTGACCTGTAAAACAAGGTGAGAAATTTAAATTGTAATTAATTCATTTCTATTTCAGCTCAACCACAGGAACAAAGTCTTGAACCTTCTTCGAATTAGCATTTCTGAAACGAACATCTGGCTTCGTCCAAATGTGCAACCGAGTCCTGAGTAAAGACGCCGCTGCAACCGTCTGATTGGCTGGAAACGTGTCCCCAACTTCAGGAAGGTCAACAGGGAGAGCAAACGAAAGGTGGTGGCTAAGGTTTGGAGAGGATAAAATGTTCGGTCGGCCGTGTCTACGGTTTGGAGAGGATAAAATGTTCAGTTGGCTGTTCGGTCGGCTGTGTCTAAGGTTTGGAGAGGTTCAAATGTTCGGTCGGCCGTGTCTAAGGCTTGGAGAGGATAAAATGTTCGGTCGGCCGTGTCTAAGGTTTGGAGAGGATAAAATGTTGAGTTGGCTGTTCGGTCGGCTGTGTCTAAGGTTTGGAGAGGATAAAATGTTCGGTCGGCCGTGTCTAAGGCTTGGAGAGGATAAAATGTTCGGTCGGCCGTGTCTAAGGTTTGGAGAGGATAAAATGTTCAGTTGGCTGTTTGGTCGGCCGTGTCTAAGGTTTGGAGAGGTTAAAATGTTCGGTCGGCCGTGTCTAAGGTTTGGAGAGGTTAAAATGTTCGGTCGGCCGTGTCTAAGGCTTGGAGAGGATAAAATGTTCGGTCGGCCGTGTCTAAGGTTTGGAGAGGTTAAAATGTTCGGTCGGCCGTGTCTAAGGCTTGGAGAGGATAAAATGTTCGGTCGGCCGTGTCTAAGGTTTGGAGAGGATAAAATGTTCAGTTGGCTGTTCGGTCGGCTGTGTCTAAGGTTTGGAGAGGTTCAAATGTTCGGTCGGCCGTGTCTAAGGCTTGGAGAGGATAAAATGTTCGGTCGGCCGTGTCTAAGGTTTGGAGAGGATAAAATGTTCGGTCGGCCGTGTCTAAGGTTTGGAGAGGATAAAATGTTCAGTTGGCTGTTCGGTCGGCTGTGTCTAAGGTTTGGAGAGGTTAAAATGTTCGGTCGGCCGTGTCTAAGGCTTGGAGAGGATAAAATGTTCGGTCGGCCGTGTCTAAGGTTTGGAGAGGAAAAAATGTTCAGTTGGACCAAGAAAACCAGGACAGAAAACCCAAAGAAAAATGCACAGCTGGAGTTGTCTCATTTTCTCAAAGGGCAGTGATCTGATGTAGTTTTTATCTATGCTCAGTGTCAGCTGTGTCTTTATATTCTGGATTATCTGATCTGAGCTGTTGCTTCAGTGGTTAAAGTGGGGGGTCCGCGGTTCTGCTTCAGTCCAGCTCAGAGAACACTTTAGAAACTGAATATTTCTAATGAAGAAAGCTCGGCTCGTTGAACTGGGTCAGTTGAGTTTTCTTTAGCAGGATAAACAGCTGCAGTAGAGCAAAGCATCTTGGGTCACGGAGGCTGAACTTCACTCTGACCCCATTAACTCCTTACAGGTGAGGTCAGACTCTACCTGATGCTGCAGCTTTATTCTTTACCTGTACGTTGCTATGGATACAAGCTGGATGTAAGTGATGGCAGATTGTTTATTCAGAGTTAGTCATTTTAAACTGACGTACATAATAATTATAATAAAAGCTGTAAAAAATCTCTGCTCCGTCTGACAGTCTTTGGGGAAATACTTTAAACGAGTGATAATTCTATGAATAACTTCATATTTTAATTAATCATTTTACTGAATACGTCCCCTTTAAGGTCTTTCGGTCACGACACTGAGGGCTGCACCTTAAACCCTCCTCAGATAGTTTCTGCTTTCACTGAGAAAAATACTTTATTCCATGAGTGTTGAGCGTTTTGTCCTCGGCTTGTTGGAGGGAAAATAAAATGAAAAAAAAGCAGAACAGCTATTATTTACAAGGCTTCTGCAGCGCCTGCATCAAAGAGCCGGTTCCTCCTCCCCGCTGACGGCTCCATTAATGAACACAAAGGCTGAAGTTAACTTTTTGTTCTGTTTTCAGAATAAAAACGAGCCGATGAAGCAGAAATAAGACCTAAATGTAGCCGCTGAGGGATTCCGGCGTTGGCTTCAGTGCGTTTTCAGTTTGTCTCCGAACAGCGCCATCAGCACGCTGTACAGCAGCCCCCCGGTGAGCAGCAGCGCCGTGCTGGAGAGGGGCCCGAAGGACAGGAGGGCCCCCAGCGCGTAGAAGAGCAGCAGCAGCAGCAGCGTCCTGTAGCTGGCCAGCGGGCGCAGGCTCAGCCGCGGCCGCCGGCTGCGCTCCAGCTGCCCCCGGGACACCGGACTCTGCCTCTGCTTGCAGACGGCGTCGGGATCCGCGAGGTAGTGGCGCCCGAGGCGGCCCAGGAAGTCGGGGCGCGAGCAGAGTGCGTTCATGTGGCCCCCGAGCTGAGGGACAGAGAGGATCAGATTACCGTGGGTTTTACCAGCGGCGCCATGGCTGCGGACAGCACTCACCCTGTCATTGGCCAGAGAGGAGAGCCTGAACAGGAGCCTGACCAGCAGCGCGCTCTCGTAGCTCCTGATTGGCTGCAGCTCCGGGTCCCCCTGGTACTGGATGTCAAAGCGGCGCAGTCCGTTTATGATCTACACACAGAGACACGGCGTCAGGTGGCGGTTGCTGCCTGGCCTCTCCTCAGAGCCCAACACCCACCTGCCTCCGGCCCAGCTCCGTCAGGACCAGCCCGCCGTCCGCCTGCACGCAGTCCGGCAGCTGCCGGCTGTGGCCGTCGTCCTGAGAGCAGCTCAGGTTGGACAGGAGCTGAGTCAGCTGACCCTGGTTCAGCTGAAACAGAAGGGAGAACAAAACGGTTCAATGGGCCTCTGAACCAACCACCAGCTGCCAACATTATTTACTCACGCTGATCGTTGTCCATTTAATCAGATACAAAATACTTTGACGTGTAGCTTCAACGCTAGCTTCCCTCTGTTCTCCCCTAGCTTCCCTCTGTTCTCCGCTAGCTTCCCTCTGTTCTCCGCTAGCTTCCCTCTGTTCTCCGCTAGCTTCCCTCTGTTCTCCGCTAGCTTCCCTCTGTTCTCCGCTAGCTTCCCTCTGTTCTCCGCTAGCTTCCCTCTGTTCTCCGCTAGCTTCCCTCTGTTCTCCGCTAGCTTCCCTCTGTTCTCCGCTAGCTTCCCTCTGTTCTCCGCTAGCTTCCCTCTGTTCTCCGCTAGCTTCCCTCTGTTCTCCGCTAGCTTCCCTCTGTTCTCCGCTAGCTTCCCTCTGTTCTCCGCTAGCTTCCCTCTGTTCTCCGCTAGCTTCCCTCTGTTCTCCGCTAGCTTCCCTCTGTTCTCCGCTAGCTTCCCTCTGTTCTCCGCTAGCGTCCCTCTGTTCTCCGCTAGCGTCCCTCTGTTCTCCGCTAGCGTCCCTCTGTTCTCCGCTAGCTTCCTTCTGTTCTCCGCTAGCTTCCTTCTGTTCTCTGCTAGCTTCCTTCTCAGCTAACAAGCCAACTGATTTCCATTAAAATGCTAACATGAAATGTTCCTTTGTGTTTGTTCCGCTCAGTGGACTCGATCTGTGAACCGGCTGCTTTCTGCTGAGTTTCCTCCACCCTCACACGCTGAATAACTCCCAGTTTGTTCTCCAACCCTTAAATATTCTGAGCTCTTCACGAAGAGACAACACCTCTGAGGTTCTGTTACTTTTCTCACCTTAAAGATCTGGCACAAGTTCTCCAGAGCTCTGTCCAAGAACTCGTGCGTCTTCTTCAGACACTCGCCGCTGTCCTCTGCCTCGGCGCCGCCGAAGGCGCTGTTTACATCCGACGAGCCGAGCCCGAACCAGGAGAGGAACGAATGGTTGGCGGCTACCTCGCTGGACTGGTCAGAAATCCTTTTTGCCGTCTGCCGGGCTTGAGCGATGATCTGGATCAACTTCATGACCTGTGGGCAGAGAAATGACCGTGAGTTTGAAGTAAAAACTGCGGCTGACTGAAGCCGAACCCCTGAGAGCTCACCGCTCCTCTGAGTTCGGTGCCAAACATCTGCTTGTACTGGCAGTCCTGCCCCTCCAGAGAGTAGACGTGGCTCTTCACTTTGAACACCATGTCTGTCACCAGCCGTTGCCGTGACGACAGGAAGCTGCCGCCTTGGCTCGGCGTCAGGTAGCCGCGGGGCTGCCGGTGGTGGAGGACGTGCTCCGGCTCCAGGAACAGCTGCTCTCCTACGACCCGGAACCAGATGTTATCCACAGTGAGCAACACAGCTCTTTGCTGAGAGCAGAGGAAAGCGTTTCCTCACCCTTCTGGATCATCTCTGCGAGGTTCGGCTGAGCGAACACTTTGGCCACCCTGAACACCATCAGCGCGTTTTTGGCGTTGACCAGATCCGTCCTCACGGCTCGGTTCAGAAAGCCCTGGAACAGCTTGGTGTACATGAGCAGGTTCTCCTGGACAAACGGCTCCCTGCAGAAGAAGAAGCAGTGTTGGAGAGGCTGGGCTGTGGTTCTGGATTCAAAGCGGCGACACTCACCATTTATCAGGGACGGTCCGGCTTTGGTCGGGCTGAGGATTGATCTTCTCCCCGGTGTATCGCCACGGCTGAACGTAGCTCAGCCACGTCTCCAACACCTGAACACAGAGGATTCACCTCAGCAGAGAGCAGGCAGCAAACCCCGCCGCTGGTTCTGAACAGACGACCTGAACTCACCGCTCTGAAGGAGGCGTCCAGAGGCCAGTGGCCGAAGCAGTGCTGCAGGAACAGGTAAAGCTTCTGCTGCACGAAGCGCTGCACCACCACCCTGAAACGGCACCCGATAAATCAGTTTCCATCAGAGTCAAACTGCTGATCCTCATTCAGATGAATTCAGAGCATCTCTGAGAACAAACCAGCTCTGCTTTCACTGAGTTTCAGCGATTCAAACCTGGAGGAAACAGAGTCGGAGCAGTTTTCAGATGCTTCTGTAACAGATGATCTGTTCCTGGTTAAATCCAAAGGATTCCCAAACAGAAGGACCAGCCCTGCTCCTGCAGATCTGTCCTCGTGTCGGGGAACAGCTGTGATTGGCTCCTGCAGGTCAGCAGGGAGCTCCTGATGTGCTTTAACTTTAAATTTGATCATTTTGATCGTAGGAAGTCAAACTCCAGATAGATATTAAAATATGACGTTTACTGCATGTCTGCGTGCAGAAAGGCATCGTGGGACTCCTCTGAGCCACGCCACGGTGCGAGCGCCTTCATCTAAGCCATAGGGGTCAAACTCTGGCCCGCGAGGCAATTTCAAATGAATATTAGAGCTGGCCGCCAGTATTATACGGCGGCAGCACATTCACCGCTTATACTACAAATCCCATAATGCTTTGCTGTTGTTTTGGCGCCTCAGTTAGAACAGAGGCAGCTACGACCCTCCTCTGTGTCAGTAGCATCTATGCTAGCGGTCTTCTTGTGCCCCCCGCCTCTCCCCCAGACCTCAAACCACAGCTGTCACTGTTACCTACCAAAAAATGGCCAAAAGAAAGGCAGAAAATAGAACTTTTCTGGACAGGTGGGAGACAGAATATCTGTTTATGTAAAAGACAGACCTGTTTGTCTTGTTTGTGGAGCCAACGTGTCAGTAACTAAGGAGTAACTAAGGAGTGACTAAGGAGTAACTAAGGAGTGACTAAGGAGTAACTAAGGAGTAACTAAGGAGTAACTAAGGAGTAACTAAGGAGTAACTAAGGAGTAACTAAGGAGTAACTAAGGAGTAACTAAGGAGTGACTAAGGAGTAACTAAGGAGTAACTAAGGAGTAACTAAGGAGTAACTAAGGAGTAACTAAGGAGTAACTAAGGAGTAACTAAGGAGTAACTAAGGAGTAACTAAGGATATAATATTAGACGACTCTATGAAACGAAACACCAGGACAAATATAAGGACCTGGACACAGCTCAAAGGAGCCAGAAAGTAAAGGAGATGAAAAGAGGTTTATGTTATTTTATTTTCACATTTATTAGCCTGTGTAAGAAGCTAATTTTGACATAAATCAGAAGGCTGCAAACAGAAAGGAGGCATTACATTTTATTTTATTTTAATTTAATATGCCATTGATATGTTTTTATTATTATTATCAGATATTTCACACCCCTGGACTTTAAAGTTAAGCCTTGCTGGTTCAGTATTCACTGTTAAATCTAAACTTGTTGGGTTCCATATTAAAAAGTTCATTTATTCAACCTTCAGTTTAAAACTTTGGTATATTTGAGTTTGACTCCCCTGCTTTAACCCAAACTCTGCTGCAGGAGCACATCGGAGCCAGATGTGGTTCAGCTGGATGTTAGAAAGCGAGCGTTTGGTCTCAGAAGCAGTAACAGCTGCTTCAGGAAGTGTTTGAGTGGGAGAAATAAAGCCACAGACCTCTTGAACTCCTCCAGCGGGCTGGTGTGCGTGTGCGAGTGGGCGGAGGGCGAGGAGGAGGACAGCTGCTCGGGCTTCAGGCTGCTGGAGAAGGCGTGCAGATGTTTCACCAGGAGACGCACCACCAACACGTGCTCCTCTGACGGACTGAAGGGCTCCTGCAAAGGCAACCGGTCACACAACGTTCCACACAAGCACCTGCGCTCAAAAAGCAGCCAATCACAAAGCGCCCCGGTCCAAAAGCAGCCAATCACAAAGCGCCCCGGTCCAAAAGCAGCCAATCACAAAGCGCCCCGGTCCAAAAGCAGCCAGAGGCTCAGAAACAGAGGTCCCACAGACCTTCAGCCCGACCTTCAGCCCGACCTTCAGCCCGACCTTCAGCCCGACCTTCAGCCTGACCCTCAGCCTGACCTTCAGCCTGACCCTCAGCCTGACCCTCAGCCTGACCTTCAGCCCGACCTTCAGTCCGACCTTCAGCCTGACCCTCAGCCTGACCCTCAGCCTGACCTTCAGCCCGACCTTCAGCCCGACCTTCAGCCTGACCTTCAGCCTGACCTTCAGCCTGACCTTCAGTCCGACCTTCAGCCTGACCTTCAGCCTGACCTTCAGTCCGACCTTCAGTCCGACCTTCAGCCTGACCCTCAGCCTGACCCTCAGCCTGACCTTCAGCCCGACCTTCAGCCTGACCTTCAGCCCGACCTTCAGCCCGACCTTCAGCCTGACCTTCAGCCTGACCTTCAGCCGTTTGCTCTGGATTCACTTTGGATTTTTAGCTTCTGACCAGGATTCACTGACATTAAAACTTAAAGGCTGGGACCTCTGTGCCTGTTACAGATCAATCTGCACCCAAGCTGCTTTGCTTCTTCTTCTTCTGCGTAACGCCAGCCGTGGCGTTCATCACCGCTGCGGCGAGGCCAATCACATGGCTTCTCATTGGCTGTCTGAGAGAGGCGCCACACGCACAGCAGAGCAGGCCACACAGTGAAAACATGCATTAAAAAGCTGCTCAGACTCATTTTCCCGTCAGGGAGGCTTCTCTCCAGAACCACGGCTGTCCAACACCGCTCCAAAGCTGCTCCAGTTCTGGTTCTGAGTCGCAGGGCTGCTGTGTTCGAGCCCATCGGGTCACTTTCAACCTTTTCTCTGACATTTAGCTTTAAAAGCTTCTGCACTAATTCACTATTTTACATTTTTAAAGTGAGTTCACAGAGAAAAAGGCACAATGAATTAGTTCAGTTTTATCTGGAGACACAACAGCCGATAAAACGGGCCGAATTACCAGCTGATAAGTGCCAAAGGAAGCCGCTGAAGCCGGAGAGAAGCCCCCCCGACTGCGAACTCAACTGACTGAGGGTTTACCTCCAGGAGGCCCCAGAGGGGCGGGGGTGAATGAAAAGGTAAAAGTACTTGGTAGGTGTGGAGGGTCCCAGAGCCTGGTGGGGCGTGGGGTTGGCACGGCATGCTGGACATACTGAGGCGGTACTGCAGCAGCGCCAGCTGTTCACCCGTGACCACCAGGGGGGGAGGAAGATGAGGAAGAGGAAGGACAACGACAGGAGGAGCAGCGAGGAGAGAGGAGGGGGAGATAAAACGACAATAAGGGGGGGTGAGGAAGGGAAGAGAAGGAGGCAGGAGGAAGGTACACATGAGAAAAGGAAGCAGCAGAAGAAGAGCAACCAGAGAGAAACGTTTGGCCAAAAACATTCAGGAGGAAAGGAGCAGAAACAGGAGAGGAGACAAACAAGAACAAAATATTGACTCTGCCAACAAAATGCTTCAACGGGTGATGAAGAGGCACAGAGGGGTGACATGTCTGCAGGGACGGGAATCATTTCACAGCCCGAGATCAGCCTGAAATCAGACTCAGATCAGCCAGAAATCAGACTCAGATCAGACTGAAATCAGACTCAGATCAGACCAGCCTGAAATCAGACTCAGATCAGACCAGCCTGAAATCAGCCTGAAATCAGACTCAGATCAGCCTGAAATCAGACTCAGATCAGCCTGAAATCAGCCTGAGATCAGACTGAAATCAGCCTGAGATCAGACTGAAATCAGCCTGAGATCAGACAGATCAGCCTGAAATCAGACTCAGATCAGCCTGAAATCAGACTCAGATCAGCCTGAAATCAGACTCAGATCAGCCTGAAATCAGACTCAGATCAGCCTGAAATCAGACTCAGATCAGCCTGAAATCAGACTCAGACCAGACGTCTACAGCTAAAGATGTAAAAATCCTTCTTTCTGCTCCGGGGAAATGGAAGAACGTGAGAAATGCTTCCTCATTTTAATCCTTTAACTGTGAAAACGGGCAGAATATGTCACCTTTAAAACTAAACAAACACAATTAAGATGACAGCTGTGACGATTCCCGTCCCTACACTTAACAACAGGAAGAGAAACAACTCAAACTGGGAGATTTTGGCTTTTCTTATTAAACTCAAAGTGGTCCAACATCGTCCAGAAATCTGCTTTCATGCTATTTAAGGTTAGCCTCAAACACCCAAAATCTCTCAGATCAAGTCTTCTTCTGCAGGATGGACGCAGGAAGTGTTTCTCAGAGGAAAGAAACAGTTTCCTCTGCAGCGGGTAGTCATGACGACACATTTTAACAACATGCAGAGCAGCAGCTCATCATCGTCCAACAAGTTCCACTTTTTAAAGGCGTTTTCTGCAGGAAACAAATCAAAGCTTCGAAAGAGTAAACGCATCTTCTCAGACTAACCAGTCTATTAAATGCTAGTTTCCTTATGGCTCCGTGAGGCCATAAAGAGCGAGGAAACGGAGGAATAACCACCAGCATTAAGTCCTTTCTTTCTGTGTGTGACATCGCTTGGTGGGTCAGTTTCGCCTCTCGGTCGACTTCATGCTGCTGTTCGACACACAAAGAGCAGCCAGACAAACACTTGGTGCCGGGAGCATGCAGCATGCAAAAGGATGTGAGCAGAAGCACTGCCAGGAAGGCGCTATGCAGCCCAGAAACAAACGTCCTGCTCGTCTTTAACGAACGCTGCAGTGATGTGACTGGGGGGGGGGGGGGGGGGGATTTAACCAGCTAACTTATCGAGAACATCTTTAAACCAGCCTGAACGCATTTAACCAACCACAGGACTGCGCTGTTTTCACACCCCGGGCTCGCTGGGAGGGAGGGAGGGAGGGAGGGTTTAGCCAATCAGCAGCCAGTCATGTGATTCTGCAGCACAGGGGGGGTGGGGGGGTTAAGTCTTACCTTTACCTGGGGAGACTGCAGCTTCTGGTACATCTCCAGGGAGTAGTGATGCAGCCAGACCTCCACAAACATCTTGAGAAGTGAATCACATTGTTAATCATTAAGATGGAAACATCTACTTCCAGCTCATTATGTTCGGGTTTGGGGCTCCTTCAGGACCGGATTTTATTTTATGACACATTTCCAATGATCAGCCTGATCAATAATAAAAAATAATGGCAGAAAACCTCGTTCAAACTCAGATGGAAAAATAACCACAAACATTTCAATTTAGCTTCTTTTACGGTTAAATTTAGCTTCTTTAACGGTTAAATTTAGCTTCTTTTACGGTCAAATTTAGCTTCTTTTACGGTCAAATTTAGCTTCTTTTACGGTTCAATTTAGCTTCTTTTACGGTTCAATTTAGCTTCTTTTACGGTTCAATTTAGCTTCTTTTACGGTTCAATTTAGCTTCTTTTACGGTTCAATTTAGCTTCTTTTACGGTTCAATTTAGCTTCTTTTACGGTTCAATTTAGCTTCTTTTACGGTTCAATTTAGCTTCTTTTACGGTTCAATTTAGCTTCTTTTACGGTCAAATTTAGCTTCTTTTACAGTTAAATTTAGCTTCTTTTACGGTTCAATTTAGCTTCTTTTACGTTTAAATTTAGCTTCTTTTACGTTTAAATTTAGCTTCTTTTACGGTCAAATTTAGCTTCTTTTACGGTCAAATTTAGCTTCTTTTACGGTCAAATTTAGCTTCTTTTACGTTTAAATTTAGCTTCTTTTACGTTTAAATTTAGCTTCTTTTACGTTTAAATTTAGCTTCTTTTACGGTCAAATTTAGCTTCTTTTACGGTCAAATTTAGCTTCTTTTACGGTCAAATTTAGCTTCTTTTACGGTCAAATTTAGCTTCTTTTACGGTCAAATTTAGCTTCTTTTACGTTTAAATTTAGCTTCTTTTACGTTTAAATTTAGCTTCTTTTACGTTTAAATTTAGCTTCTTTTGCGGTCAAATTTAGCTTCTTTTACGATCAAATTTAGCTTCTTTTACGTTTAAATTTAGCTTCTTTTACGGTCAAATTTAGCTTCTTTTACGGTCAAATTTAGCTTCTTTTACGGTCAAATTTAGCTTCTTTTACGGTCAAATTTAGCTTCTTTTACGGTTAAATTTAGCTTCTTTTGCACATCAGTTGTGCCTTTAAGGTGGTAAAAGGTCGTCTTCGTTAACCCGCTGCTGTTCCTCATAATTAACGTGGCAAACAGAAGCGCCTCGGCGCCACGTCGCTGTGTCCTTACGGGTCGACTCTGACCTTTGACCTTCCACTTCCAGGCGATGCACAACGATGGAGCGTCAGCCTCAAAAAGGTTTGAAATAGACGCTGGAGTCAAACTGAACGAGTGAGTTAACGCCATCGCACTTTAAAGTTAAAGCAGGTGGAACATGGAAAACAAACAAAGAAATGATGCAGCTTTTAAATTAAAGGAGATCGATCTGAGATGAGATTGTGAGAGAAGAAAAAAAAAAGCATCTGCAGCATGTATTTCCTTACGTTTTATGCATTTAATTAAAAGTTTAAAAATCCTCACGAGTTCCATCTTTCTGTGTAAATATCTCACTTATAATCCGGTTATAATCCGCACAAAATGGATTTTCTTTATAAAGTTAGAGGGTGCGGCTCATCTACAGTCAGGAATTCACTTCACTTCCTAAATAAACTCAGTATTTTGCCCATTTACTCTTTCTGTTCATCGTTTTTAAGCTGCAGCCTGTTGAAATCTTTAAAAAAACGGAGCTCAGAGGGTTAACTCGGGGCAACAAAGACGTCTTTTTTGCACCATGAAGCTACAACCCGAGTGTGGCAGATGCCTCTGAGTGTGGCAGATGCCTCTGAGTGTGGCAGATGCCTCTGAGTGTGGCAGATGCCTCTGAATCAGCGCAGCCTCACCTGTAGCAGAGTCTCCGACCTCCAGATCTCCTGCGCTGCGGGGTCGGCGTTCACTGAAGGCTGGTGGAAGATGTGGTGCTTCAGGAGGCTGGGACTGTGCACGCCATAACCAGCAAAAGACACGCTGGAAGATCTGTTGGATTCAAAGCAAGAGGAGAGCAGAGTTTCAAAATAAAAGCTTATTTTTCTGGTTGTTTAACCCTCAGCTCTGCTCCACAGATGATTGATTAATGGAGCCTGCTGCTGCGTACCGGGGTGATGGAGCTGTGACGGAGCCTCTGGAGTCAGAGAAAGGAGAAGGCGGCACACTTCCTTCAGTGGGGAGGAAATACTTGAGGAACATGTCCACCAGCACAAAGTAGGCGCTGTCAGTGGAGCTCCCCTGCTGGCCCGGAGGACAGTTCTGAAAGCACAGACACAGCTTAACCTCTGGAAGTTACAGCTCAGCGGGCGGCCGGGAATGAGGTGAACTCACCTTTGGTGTGATGAGACAGTAGGCAAAATTAAACATGAAGAATTCAAATGGATCTGCAGATCTTTAAGGAATAATTCATCACAGATTAACTGACTAAATGCTCTCCTAACTGGTCTCCTAACTGGTTTCCAAACTGGTCTCCTAACTGGTTTCCTAACTGGTCTCCTAACTGGTCTCCTAACTGGTCTCCTAACTGGTTTCCTAACTGGTCTCCTAACTGGTTTCCTAACTGGTCTCCTAACTGGTTTCTTAACTGGTCTCCTAACTGGTCTCCTAACTGGTCTCCTAACTGGTTTCCTAACTGGTTTCCTAACTGGTCTCCTAACTGGTCTCCTAACTGGTCTCCTAACTGGTTTCCTAACTGGTCTCCTAACTGGTTTCCTAACTGGTCTCCTAACTGGTTTCCTAACTGGTCTCCTAACTGGTCTCCTAACTGGTCTCCTAACTGGTTTCCTAACTGGTTTCCTAACTGGTCTCCTAACTGGTCTCCTAACTGGTTTCCTAACTGGTTTCCTAACTGTTCTCCTAACTGGTTTCCTAACTGGTTTCCTAACTGGTCTCCTAACTGGTCTCCAGCCTGTGAAACCTCTGCAGATGGTCCAGAACGCGGCGGTGCGTCTGGTCTTGGATCAGCCTAAAAGAACACGTCCCCCCTCTGTTCATTGAGCTCCTCTGGCTGCCCTTAGCATCAGATCCAAGTCCCTGATGTTAGCTACAAAGAGCTTAATGGAACGGCTCCATCTGCTTGAATGCTCTTGCAAAGGCTTCTGTCCCAACTGGGTCCCTCCGTTGGTCCCAGGATTGTCGTCTAGCAGCTCCTACACCACGCCTAAGACAATCCAAACTCTGTTCATGTGTCGTCCCACGATGGTGGAATGACCTACCGAGCGCTACCAGAACAGGGGCGTCCCTGTCTATCTTCAAGAAGCTCCTGAAAACCCAGCTCTTCAGAGAGCATCTCCTATCCCAGCACTTACCTTGTACTTCCCTCCCCCTCTATCTCTGCACTTTATCTTTCTGCACTTCCTTCTATGCCTGCACCCTATCTCTACTCTGTCCCCTCTGACAGAGTCGGACTCCTGGGTTCCTTCTATGGAGCTTATTGTTAGCTTTTTATAAAGCTGTTATATCTTCATTTGTAAGTCGCTTTGGATAAAAGCGTCTGATAAATACAGAAACATTTCTCTTAAATGTTCCACACAGTTACTGAGGATACTGAGAGCGAGGTTCAGAGTCAGGACGCCCGACAGGGGGAACTGCAGCTTGTTGTGGAACAGCGGGCAGTCGGGGAGGACTCCCTCCTGGATGCAGGCCTTCACGGGACCCTGAGAACCACAACGGGGACAATAAACACTCCACAGTGGTACGAAACAGCAAAATAAACAACCCAGCATGTCGGTGTCACGTCTGAATGAAATAATTCAAGGTGTAAACTTGTGTTTTTGGGATTAAATCACAGAGCTCAGAAAGTTTCCTTTGGTCTCACCATTACAAAAAGGTCTGAAGCTGTGATAAAATGAGCCTTCATACAGTTTTCTTGCTCTCCAGCTGCAGCCTGAAGGCAGCGACTCAGATCCCTGATGCAGGGTGTGTGTCAGCTTTAATAATCCACTGAGCTGCAGAGCTCACCTCAGCCGGCACTCTTTACCTCGTTCAGCTTGTTAAAAGCAGGTTTCCGTGCAAAAACACCTCTTAACCTTTAACCTTTGGCTTCCTAATCATAAACAGCATCCGGCTGGTTTTCTAACATATTTAATCTAAATCACTCGTCAGTAATATGTATATCTGGAAGATTTCCTGTCATTTTTCTTTAAATAATTAAATCAAAGTTTCGTATATTTCTTCCAATGAGCAGCAAAAAGAAAAGAAAACGGTTCCTACCGGGAGATAGTTGACAGGAACTTCATATTTGTACTCTTCAGCTTGAAGTTTATACACCAGCTTCATCATCGGGCCACTGAAACAGGAACCAGAGGGATCAAATGACTCCGTGGGAATCGATTCGGAGTAAATAGTTCCACATTTGCTGCAGTAAGACACAAAGGAAGAAGCCTGAGGCTACCTGGGGTTCAGGAACTCCATAACAACGTGGTACTCATTGTTCCGGGGATGGAGGAGACGCAGGTTCCAGCCAGCGATGACGCCGTCCAGGCTGCCAAACACACTCTCCACCAGCCAGGGAAAGATCAAGTGCAGCTCCTGCAGACAGACAGCACAGGTGCAGCCAGCCTCAGTCACCGCTGTGGTGGTACAAATATAACCAGCCCACAGACAGAGTGGGAGGAGCAGCTCTGAACAGGAGCCTCCTGGCTCCTCCCACAGCAGGTCCACATTAAGGTGTAAAACAATTCATTACTGTTCTTCCGACCAAAGCAGGACGTTAAAAACGCGTTTAAACTAAGGGTGCAACGATTAGTCGACAAAAATCGATAACATAATTAGTCGCCGACGTATTTAATTGTCGGTTACGTCATCACGTCTTTTTCACGCTGTCGAGCTGAACATCATTTTTCGTACGGAGTGAGTCATCTCACTTCCTACCTATCTCTGCTTAGAGACGCATGCGCGTTACGGTAAATAACAGCGGGAGATGACCTGTAGAAACAGTGAAATGGCTGCGGCTGAATTATCGTCCTTTCGTCCAAAAGTGTCCAGAATCTGGGAGCATTTCACCCTCAACACCCAGAAAAGATAGATTACCTGTAAGTTTTGTAAAGCCGACCTCACGTATTTGAAGAGGAAGCAGGTTGATAAGATATTTAGCTTGTTAGCATAGCCTGCTAGCTATAAATAGGCGGAGTTGTCTTGGATTTTAACATTAAAATTGTATAATTCAGCTTCAGTCCAAAGGCTGTATTACTAATGTTGGTGCATTACAGCCGCACTCTTATTAGCATTTTCAGTTAATATTAAAAAGCAAGATGAAATATAGCTTGAATGTATCCTTTTTCAGTTTTAGATGGTTTTAATTAATATTTAACCGATTAGTCGATTAATCGTTTCAATAATCGTTGACTCGTCAACTATCAAAATAGTGTTAGTTGCAGCCCGAGTTTAAACATTATAGTCTGACCAAAATCAAGCTTCTCTAAACTGGACAAACACACCCAGGATTAACCAAAATGTTTCTGCATCTTCAGGTAAAGACAGTGAAGTGTTTATTCATTCTGCTGAATTAAAGCTGCTCTCATTCACAGATTTTTCTGTTTCTTTTGTCAGAAACTGGGACTGAAAATCAGCCCATTAAGACGACGTATTAACTGGTCGCTCTGCTCTAATAAAATCCTGATTTTATAACCACAGCCTCGTCTGACAGCAGCAAAGTGACCTAAAGAATTCAGCTGAACTTCCATGGACCATCATCTAAAATAGAAGTTAGAAGCAGCGTTGCTTCCTCCCCGGTACATTTATACTGGGACAAGCACAGTGGTCCAGTTAAAGGGCCCAGATGAGCTCAACTGCACCGTGAACGTAACCAGACTGAGTTCCACATTGTTGGTACCGAAGCTACAGACAATAAAACCCACAAAGAAGACGATTCACAATCATCCTACGTGTCGCTCACACACCAAAGGAAGCAGCCACCAATCACAGACTGTTCTGAAACATAAAAAAGCTTCGGCCTTTCACAAAACAAGTTTTCAGGCTCAAATAAAGCTTTATTTTCACACCTCTCATGTGTCTAATGTCACATGATGAAATATTTTTAACTACAGCAGCAGTCAGTGTTTGTAAATCCACAAAAAGATGTTTGTTGGCCACTGGAGGACATTTTATTTTTGATTTACAGATGCATTATATGTTCTGAGAACTGAAACCAGAACAATAACTTCTGTATATGTATAAAATATGGAAAAAACACATTCTTAAAGATGCTGATAGCCTCATGTCTGTAGATATTTCACACATCCGCTGCGGCAGGCTTCACTAGAACAAGAATTGTTGTGGGAATTCCTGTGGTCACACTTCAGTTTTTAGTGCTAAAATGTGTCTAGAACAGAGCCGGCGTTGGTACCTTTGCAGGATACTCATCTATAATCTTCACCAGATCCTGGCATCGGTGGAGCAGAGGTTTGGTGGTCGAATCCGCTTTAAGGTTTGCCTGAAACCACAGGAGCAAAGTTTGATCAGAAGGACTTCATTCAGGACCCTGTTGAAGGCTCAGAGAATCAGGCTGATTCACCCTGTTTTCATGTTAGCTCAGACTCACCAGCAAGAAACTGGGCTGTTGTAACGTTGGAGCAGCCATGCAGGACCCGTGCGTGCTTCTATCTGCATGTACAATCCACTCTGATCCCACCTGGAGCTGGATAACAAACACAAACCCGACTTTGGTCCTCAGCTGAAGTTAGCTGCGACTAGTTATAGCCTAGCATGAGAAGTTTTTAGCTCCGCTGACAAAACTCCGGGAAATAAAACAAAGAGACGCTGACAGGAAGTCTGTTAACTGACCCCAGTAAAGCACAGAGAGAAGGACTCAGTCAATTAACCATTAGTTAGTGAGAACGGGCTAACTAGTTATGCTAACTAACTCTGCTAGTAGAAAAAAAGAGACCGGCTGAAACTGACAGCAACAGCCGGAAACTCCGCTGACGTCCGTTAATAAAACCCAACAAAACCGGAAAATATTCCACTTTTACGGAGATAATTATTTACCTTTGCCCCTAACAGAAAGTTAAAGTTTCGGCTGCTTTGACTTGAACCGCGTTTCCATCAATACAGTTCAAACTCAAACGAGTGTGCGGCTGCTGTGCTCCTCTTCTTCTGTGGTTTTTAACCGGAAGTGGTTAGTTAGCATGTTGTTGCTCATTACTGCCACCTGCTGTAGAAACTGAGTATTTGTTTCTTTACACAGATAATCCCAACAATACTATTTTTTAAATAATCATATGTACAATTCTTTTTTTAATTCTTTTTTGTAATATTTGTATGTTCGCTTTATTTAATCTACTTTTAAAAAACAGTACCTTCATTAAGTGTGTCTCAAAAGTCTGAAACTGCTTTTTCTTTCATTCTTACATATCTTCCCACAACAGAAAAATATTTATTCTCTTTAAACCCCAAATTCCTCCGCAGATATCTTTTTTATAAGATCATTATCTATGTCAGTTTTATCTGTAAAAGTTGAATCAAAGTACTGTACAGTCAAAAAAAGTGTAAAAAAAGTGAAAAAAAGATCAATAAAACAGCACCGAACGACACAATGGATCAATTCAAATGACCTTCAGCTACCTGTGTGGCAGAGATCTGTCTGTGTTTCTGTCGTAATGTTATTCGTTTGTTGTGTCTGAATAAACATCTGGTTGGTCTGAACCAAATCTGAGTCTCACGACGCTTCAGGCCGATTTGATGTGAAAGTTCCCCTAAACAGACCTGAAAGACCAGCATTAGATCAGAGAAATCTAGGAAAGAAAGAGAGGCCGACACTGGTGTTATTTCATCATGCCGTCTTGTTTTTGAGCTGCATTTTCTCCAGCTGCTGACACAGAAAGGTCAGATCAATTCAAGCTGAAATAAAGGCACAGATAACTTTTTATATCTTAGGGGGAGATGGAGTTTGTTCCACTGGCCAAAAGTCTTACTGTTTGGACAAATCTGTGAAACAAATAGAAAAGAGCAGTCAGAAATCTCACAAAGGGTTTTCTTTATTTTTCTGTTTAATGAAGCCAAACTATGAGGTAATCCACAAAGTCGAGTTGTCCCAGCTTTGCTTTTACTGAGCTAACTTTAAATCCATCTATACTTAAATCTCATCTCAACAGTTCAGGCTGTAGTTTTTCTGTCATTTGAATGGAACTTTATTGATCCACTTCCTAACAAATGAGCCAAAAAGCAAAGAAAACAGGATGTGACCCAGGATGGAGCCCTGAGAAGCTCCCTAATAGCCTCCTGCTCGTTAGAAAAGACTAAACCCCCGTAAAGCGGCGCCTTCGCAGTGTTCGAGCCCCACTGAGAGGAAAGCAGCAGTCGGGTCTAAATCACCACGATAGCTAAGTTCCCCGAATCAACAGCCAGAAGAAGAGCATCACCAGAAGTTCTCCTAAAACCCAAACTTCATGGATCTTTATTATAGCCACAGTCCAAACAGAAAAACACCATAAAAACCATGTTTTTACTTTTTATTCTAAAGGTAAGTTTTCATCTGTGGCTTATTCACATACAGTAATTACAGTTTATCTCAAAGCTCATCTAGTTGGAGTAAAATAAGCCGCTTCGGCATTCTTAGGTTATTTGTTATGTAAACGTTTTCCTGTCATTTCGTAACACGTTTACAGAAGTAAAAAAAAAAGCTTATATAAAACAGATAAAATGGGATGAATTCTACTGGATAAACCATGAAAGAAAACTATCAAAAATAGAGTTTTATAATATACATGGATGTGAGAGAGCTTTACATGATATTTCATTCCATGTGTGCGTCTCCACTGAAGCCTTTAATCACCTTTATTAGTATTTATTCTCCTTTATCCACCTTCAATAATCTTTATTCATGTTGAAGCTCATCCCAAAACAAACATAAATACATGCAGAAAACATCATGTGCTTTAGGTAATGTGAAGCATTGTTCCTGTTTCTCTTTCTGTCCTCAACTCACTGTGTGGATAAATTATGTGGAATTTGTCAATATTATATCGTTAAATTTTCCCTCCAAGCAGCTTTCCTGTAACCTTTAAAGTGTCCTGATCAACAGTTCTGCAGCTTTCTGAAACATTTAAAGTGTCCTGATCAACAGTTCTGCAGCTTTCTGAAGCTCTTTCACAGTTTTTCTTTGGACATTTTCTGCTTTTTCCCTCATCTTCAGTCCTTGTACCTGAGCATTTTCAGTGTTTTTTCTTTGTTCAGCCACTTAACTCTGACCTTTGAACCATTCAGGCAGAAAAAAGGCTCCTAACTCAAGGGATGAACCAGTGTTGTGTCGACACAGAACAGACAACTTAGCAAAGAAGCCATTTTAAACTGGATCTTTAGGCACTTTGTCACAAAGACACATCATTTGTTCCCATTTCTTTAGCTGCATCTATGAAAAACAGCAAAGAAAACACAGTTTGACAGACAGAAAATAGGATTTCTGCAGCAACAAGGTGATTCCCAAAGAGCTATTAGCTGAAAACTTGGCATATCTCAGCATGGTGTGCAGTGTGTCCTTAAAACATTTGAGGAAACTGGACAAGTGGAGGACAAAAGAAGAAGTGTCAGGCCTAAAAAACTATCTACAGCAGATGAACAGGATCTGAAAGTGATGTCCTTAAGAAAGAGGAAAAAATCCAGCTGTGACCTGACAGGACCTGAGAGATGCATCTGGACCTTCAGCTGATCCATCTACTGTTGGCCCAAGCCTCATCAGAAATGGTCTCCATGGAAGGGTGGCTGTCAAGAAGCCATTCTTAAGGAAGGGAAACAGGGAGAAAAGGCTGAGCTGTGCCAAATGACACAAGAAGTGGACTGAAAATCAGTGGCAACAGGTCTTATGGAGGGATGAATCCTCCCCAGAGCCCGGACCTCAACATTATTGAAGCAGTGTGGGATCATCTGACAGAGAACGGAACAAAAGGCAGCCCACATCCAAAGAAGAGCTTTGGGATGTCCTTCAAGAAGCCTGGAGAACTATTCCTGAAGACTCCTTAAAGAAATGACAGAAAGCTGGTCTCAGAGGGTTCAGGCTGTGTTGGAGAATAAAGGAGCTCAGACCAGATATTCACTTTAAAGCTGCTGAGAACTGATAAAAAACTGTTAAATAAATCTCTGAAAATAATTCCTTTTTCTCTGGGAAACATATAAAGAAATGAGGGTTAAAGACTTTGCACATTATTGTAATTTGGGTAGAAAAAGAAAATTACTGCCGAGTTGTGAAAACTAGTAAATTAAAACCAATTATTAACTATTTTTTAGTCTCATTAACACTAAAACTTGTTTTGATTATAAATATTTGATAAAAAATCATTAAGTTTGTTCCTGGAAACTCAAAAACTAAAAAGCAGATAATTAGATCCAGATTAGAAAGATAACTTTAAACGATTTATCGCTGAAACACAGAAATGTTTTTAAGTGCCTGATATTTATATATTTATATATATATTTATAGGATTAGGAAATTAAACACTTTCTGATGTAAAACCTCAATGTTTTGTTCATCTTTGATGTAAAAGACAAATTATCTGTGTCAAACTGTTTCAAAATGAATCATTTTCTCAGCTCTCCGTCCAATTTAAACCAGATTTGATCGACTTTTATTGAGAATATCTTTAAAATTAGGGACCTTTAAACGAAGCGTTGTGGTTTCTGTCTCTAAAACGTCGTCATTTTTAAAAAAAACACAGAAAAAGTTCATCTTTCAGGTCCTTTTGCTTTCATTAAGACACTAATTAAACACTTTCAGGACCTTTAAACTCACATCTTCAGGTTCTGGTTTTTACAGCCGATTGTGAATAAATGTTAAAAAAGATAAAAACATAAGTGGAATGAATCAAGTTGTTTTAACCATGTTAACATTATTTTACATGATTATTATTCCAACTGTTTCATATCAAAAACCTTCAGAAACCAGCAGAAACTGCCAGAGAGTCGGTGGAGTTAAAGGGGTTATTATCGCTTAATAACCCCTGCATCTCGGTCATTTTAAGGATAAAACAGCTAAATATGTCATATTAATGAGCTTAGATTAGTTTTAGGAGTTAATTCAATGCATTGGAGGAAGTTTTTAAGCCAAAAAGCAACCATCACTCACTTCCCTTTGTAACATTTCTGCTTATTAACATCTTAATACACTTAATATTCTTATTTATAAAGAATACACGACACTTTTAGATACGTCTAACACACTAACTGCTAAAAACACGACAAACATTTTCTACATTTTTCGTCTCCTAAAAGTATTCAGGATGAGGATGAAAACTATTCTGCTTGTTTTTCAGAGTAAATATGCTGCGGTTAGCTGCGGTTTGGGGGTTCAAACTGTCTCGGTGTGACGGTGCTCTGCCTGAAAGAGTCTGAGTCCTGCAGGGGGTTAGAGGGGGACCTCCGGGGGGTTGTTCCTCCTCACCCGGGCTTTCCTGCTCTCCTGCTTCAGCTTCAGGGTGCGCAGTTTCTGCTGCCGGCGCTTCTCGCGGTACCACAGCTGCTCGCAGTACTCGTCCACGCTCATGCCGTTGCCCCCCCCCATGTGCAGGTCTTTGTAGCTCTTCAGAGGAAGCTGCTGGGGATACTGAGGCAGCCACGTGTTCCTGAGGCCCGGCACAGGAGCTGCTGGATGAGGGGCCCCCGACTGGCCCAGGAACCCGGAGCTGCCTGCTCCGGCTGGGCCGGTCTTCCCCGGGTGGCTCGGGCCGTGGTGCTGAGGGTAGCGGGCCGGGAGGAGGCTGTGGTGGGGGATGATGTGAACGTGGTACCGGGCCAGAACCTGCCGGTAGGAATGTTCGGCGCTGACGCAGGTGTAGAGGCCGGCGTCGGCCGGCTCCGGGCGCTGGAGCAGCAGCCCCCGCTTCATGTGGAGGAGGCGGCCGTCGCCCTGAGGAGGCAGAGAAGAAGAAGAAAAATCATGTTAGAGAAGCTGGAAGAATAAGGGTTTATGATGGGGGGGCTTCCTGCTACCTTTTGACTGTCTTTTTTTTCCCATCAAGGAAACCGGTTTATTTTTACAGCACAGGTGCAACAATCCTGAAACATCCCATAGTTCTGCTGCTATAGGCCCAGCCTGCTGGGGGACCTCATCTGTCACACCTTTCCTCACTTTGCTCTCTTTTTCCTCCTGTTTAATTTCTCAATTGATTTTATGTCCCTGTGACATTATTGTGGTTATTAACTTGTGTTTCCCTGTTCCAGCAGGTATCCTTTGAATGGTGTTATGGTGTTTTTCCTCCTCTTTTCCCTCTTTTCTGTCTTCTCAAACCCCAGCTGGTCCAGGCGGATGGCCACCCTTCCTGGTTCTGGTTCTGCCAGAGGTTTCTTCCTGGTTCTGGTTCTGCCAGAGGTTTCTTCCTGAGTCTGGTTCTGCCAGAGGTTTCTTCCTGGTTCTGGTTCTGCCAGAGGTTTCTTCCTGAGTCTGGTTCTGCCAGAGGTTTCTTCCTGGTTCTGGTTCTGCCAGAGGTTTCTTCCTGGTTCTGGTTCTGCCAGAGGTTTCTTCCTGGTTCTGCCAGAGGTTTCTTCCTGAGTCTGGTTCTGCCAGAGGTTTCTTCCTGGTTCTGGTTCTGTCAGAGGTTTCCTTCCTGGTTCTGCCAGAGGTTTCTTCCTGGTTCTGGTTCTGTCAGAGGTTTCTTCCTGGTTCTGCCAGAGGTTTCTTCCTGGTTCTGGTTCTGCCAGAGGTTTCCTTCCTGGTTCTGCCAGAGGTTTCTTCCTGGTTCTGGTTCTGCCAGAGGTTTCTTCCTGGTTCTGGTTCTGCCAGAGGTTTCTTCCTGGTTCTGGTTCTGCCAGAGGTTTCCTTCCTGGTTCTGCCAGAGGTTTCTTCCTGGTTCTGGTTCTGCCAGAGGTTTCTTCCTGGTTCTGGTTCTGCCAGAGGTTTCTTCCTGAGTCTGGTTCTGCCAGAGGTTTCTTCCTGGTTCTGCCAGAGGTTTCTTCCTGGTTCTGGTTCTGCCAGAGGTTTCTTCCTGGTTCTGGTTCTGCCAGAGGTTTCTTCCTGGTTCTGGTTCTGCCAGAGGTTTCCTTCCTGGTTCTGCCAGAGGTTTCTTCCTGGTTCTGGTTCTGCCAGAGGTTTCTTCCTGGTTCTGGTTCTGCCAGAGGTTTCTTCCTGGTTCTGCCAGAGGTTTCTTCCTGGTTCTGGTTCTGCCAGAGGTTTCCTTCCTGGTTCTGCCAGAGGTTTCTTCCTGGTTCTGGTTCTGCCAGAGGTTTCTTCCTGGTTCTGGTTCTGCCAGAGGTTTCTTCCTGGTTCTGGTTCTGCCAGAGGTTTCCTTCCTGGTTCTGCCAGAGGTTTCTTCCTGGTTCTGGTTCTGCCAGAGGTTTCTTCCTGGTTCTGGTTCTGCCAGAGGTTTCTTCCTGGTTCTGGTTCTGCCAGAGGTTTCTTCCTGGTTCTGGTTCTGCCAGAGGTTTCTTCCTGGTTCTGCCAGAGGTTTCTTCCTGGTTCTGGTTCTGCCAGAGGTTTCTTCCTGGTTCTGGTTCTGCCAGAGGTTTCTTCCTGGTTCTGGTTCTGCCAGAGGTTTCTTCCTGGTTCTGCCAGAGGTTTCTTCCTGGTTCTGGTTCTGCCAGAGGTTTCTTCCTGGTTCTGGTTCTGCCAGAGGTTTCTTCCTGGTTCTGGTTCTGCCAGAGGTTTCTTCCTGTTAAAGGGAGTCGTTCCTTTCCACAGTCCCTCAGGCTCAGGACGGGAGATTGGACTGAAGACAAGTTTCGGTCCAATCTGTTGGTTTCCTTAGCTCGGATATTATTTTTGAATTGGCTCCATATGAATTAATTGGATTATAATTACAATGAATTGAATTCCAATTGGCTTGAATTGGACTTTATTACTTAAGTGCCTTGAGATGATAATTGTTGTAATCTGGCGCTTTATAAATAAAGCTGAATTGAATTGAACTCAAAGAGCTTCACACAGATGAACAAACATGACATCATGTGGCAGCAAACATCACTAAGATAAGTAGCATCGTTCTGTGAGTCAGACGACTCTCAGCCAGCTTTAGTGTTCATCGTATCCAGCGACTCGGAGACTAATTTTGAGAGAATTTGGTCCTTTGAGCCGGATCCCAACATCCTTTCCACCATCCAGGGTCAGAGCAGAACCGTCCTGGCAGCTGAGTTTCTGACAGGCCGGGGGAAAGGTGACGGGATCTTATTTTAGAATCAGCTGGATTCTTGGACTGACCGGTGGATTTATGGTGAGAAATAGTGTGATTATTAAGGCAAATTATTCAACTAACAGCTGTTAGACCAATGAGGTTAAACTGAACTTCATTTAAATATAAGTTTTAAACAGTGGAGTCATGTTCAGCTGTAACCCCCCCGCCCAGTGAGGTCCAGGTTTACAGTGAATACTCAGCTAATACCTGCAGGTTTAATTAATAACAAGGTTCATGTTGGATTCTGAGTTTCCCTGAAATCTAGAAAACACAACCTGATAAAAAGGTTAAAGCTACTTTTAGAGAAAGTATCTTAAAAATAACAGAACTGGGACTAAAAACCTTCGTCCAGAAGGAAGAAGAAGCTTAAAAAAGGCCAAACAAAGGATGGGAGTCTTCATTTATAATATATTATATTTATAATAATGCATCGAGCTAAAAGCTGCCGCTGCCTCTGGGAAAAGGCGACCGGAGCGGTTCAATAATCAAGTTTAAGGAGTCAAACCGTGACTGAAAGCAGGTAAAACGTCTCCTTAAACAACTCAGATGCTGCAGAGCCTTTTTACACACAAATTCACAGTTAAAAAATATTTAAAACGACCTAAAAATAACAGTCAAAAGAGGGAAGGTAAATGCCACAGCTCTTTATTTCACATGAGTAAATATGGGATGAGAAACTGAGTCAGAGAAGAAACATGAAGTTCACCTGAACGCTCTCCTGCTTCTGACCCAGAGTTCGCTGCTGGCTGTCCAACAGCTCCACCGTCCACGTGAGCTCGGCCTGCGGCGACCGAGAAAGGCACTCCAGCAAGGTGGAGTTTCCCTCAACACCGTACACCACCTTCACCGCCGCAGAGCCCGAATCTAACCGAGAAGGAGGAGGAGGACACTCTGTCAGAGGCTCTGAGGCTTCAGAGAGGCAGAAACCACATGAGGTCTGACTCTGTGGCACAAAGGGAAACAATGAGACAGTTCTGACACATTTGAACGTTTCTTTAATACATTTTAAACCTTTTTAAACATTTCTGGAGCTGCAGTTACACAGAACATCCACAAGAGGGAGCCGATTCTCCACTTGAAGTGAAAGTTTAAACCAGGAGATTAAATGTGTTCCAGTTTCTGAATGAGCCGCTAAAATAAATACACAAGTGATTGATTAGGAAGTAATTATTTCTGTGCTTAAGTTTTTTAGGTAAAATAGCCAAATATTTCCATATTTTTGAGTTTTTAACATCAAAGCAAAACAAGACAGCAACAAGCAACATGTACTGAATAATAACTTCAACGTTTTATACATTGATCAGCTAATAAAAACAATATAGGACAGATTCATTGATTAAAATAGAGATGAACTGCTGCTCTAATCTTCTATATTCACAGTAAACTGACTCGATGTGCTGCTTTGTGCTTATTTTATAACATATGCAACATTTAAGATGTGTGTGTTTGAATCTGATCCACAGATTTATCAATAAAACCACTGAAGGGGTTAAAGTGTCAGTGAGCTAGACCGTGGGGGGGGTCTCTGTGAGCTCAGTCCACTGTGGGGGGGTGAGCTCAGTCACCAGAGACCCCACCTTACAGCCTTCCCATCTCCAGGACACCCTCAGGGTTCTGTGGAGCCAAAGAGTCGATCCATCTCTTCCACACGATGGAAATCCATTGTTTCTAAAAACAGTCTCAGCTCGCTGTCTCTGAAGACGTTTCAAACAGACGTCCTTACCGTCGTCTGAGGCTGGGCACTGACTCCGGGGGTCTCCATACTTCACATCCTGTCTGCGGGCCCGCCTAACGTGCACACACACACACACACACACACACACACACACACACACACAGATTATAAGGCATCTACTTCCAAGTGTTTCTATTTAAAACTCCACACCTCTGAACTCCACCAATCATAACAGCTCAGTTTGATTTATTCTAAACACGCTTGGCGAGAACCGTGCATGCGTCACCACTGGTTGGTGTGTGTGTGTGTGTGTGTGTGTGTGTGTGTGTGTGTGTGTGTGTGTGTGTGTGAAACATATTCTTATGCAGTTTGCAGAAAGTCCTTGGATCTTGGCTGCTACCAGGCCAGAGCCCCTCAGTTTGAAGCTGGAGGCTTCAACATCTGCCCCTCGCCCAGTGACAGCTGGGATAGGCTTCAACCCCCCCCCCCCCCCCCCAAACCCTGAATTTGATTAAACAGATATTTAAAATGGATGAACAGAGACCCAACATCTCAAAGTAGAAAACATGGGTGAATTCCAGGCTGTAAGGGGATGGTGGCATTAAGCTGCTTTAATTGAACTGAAGGAGTCACTCAGTTCGGTTAAATGAGGGCAATCGGATCGGATTAAAGGCTAAATTAGAATAAAACTGAGTTATTCAACTCATGGAGACACCTTAATCTGACAGAAACGGATCGGATCGAATTAAGACCCCGAGATAACTCCATCCAAACATAGACGACAGTGGAGCTAATCGAGCGTTCTGCGCATGCTCCAGATTTTTTCCCGCGATCGTCACCCGGAAGTGGAAGGAGACGATATTCCTGTTGCTGTCCTCAGAAAGAAAGAAACAACGCGATGGAGAATGCGCCGTTGTGCATCGTCTGTGCCATAACCAGCTCATCACAGATGGAGAGGGACGCAGCTTCGTCTCGCTCTGCGTTCGCCATCTTTCTGAATGCCTGAGTTTGTTGTTGTTGGTGGTGAAGACGTCAACAGGAAGTGGCTCTATTAGCGATAGCTGAAATGGGGACAGCGCCACCTATCGTACCGGGGTATGACATGCTTTGTGCCAGTGATTCCATTCATTCACCGCCATATATCCAAGGATAATTACCCTCAGATAAGGAGCAGAACCCAACTATAGCTGTAATCCAGTTAATCTCATCATGGAGACCCTCTGAGTGTTTTTGGAGCTCGGCCCATAAAAAAGCTTCACCTCAAACACAGGAGGAAGGAGCTGAACCTCCACAGAGAGCCTCCTCCTGCTTTTTCTTAGTGGCTCACCACGTGAAAACCTTCATGCTGATTTCTTTTGTTTTCATTCCCTCGGTTCCAACCGTAGATGGATGATGAGCCAACGGCATGTAAAGAGGTGGCAAACAAAAGTGTTTTGAGTTGTTTCTGCTGTTGTTTGCTTCCCTGCTGACGGATCCACAGTCAGCTCCCATCTCAGGGTGACTTACCTCTGTATTTATCATCTGTTTCACCTGTGCATCCTCCTTACAGTACATCACCTCCTTCGGTGTCCTCACTCCTCAAGCTACACATCCTTCAAAATCTTGTGTAAAAATCAGGCTCCAGGCTGCAGGACCGAAGAGACGAGGAGGCACAAACTAAAGCAGCTAAAGCAGTGGTTTCACATCCGCTTGTGTTCATATTCCACTTAGATTTTGGTCCGTTTGAGTCAGTGTCGTTTGTCACTCTTTGTGTATTTGCTCCCTGTAAGATAATTGGGGCCCCTGGACATGGGGCCCTCGATGGGCCCCTGACCCCGGTGGGCCACTTCAGAACTTACAGGATTACTCCTCAATCAAACAAATGAGGATTGAGCTGTAAGAAGCTCCCAGGTTCAATTTAACGTTAATAAGATGCTTCCCGTGTTGTTAGTGGCGTAAAAGGAGAAAATAACTGTTTAATAAGAGCTAATTATGGGATTAAATGCTTTATTCAAACCTCTCAGACATCAGCTCAGAGCTTCTTCTGCTTTCATGATCCAAAAGCTACTTGTGATGTTTTCTGTTCTGTTGGGATGAACAAATCCGTGATAATAAGAGTGTGCTGGGGGTTCCTCACACTGTTAAACCCCAGCTGACAGCAGCAGATAACGTCGTGCCTGTTGATAAAGTTGCACAACGCCATTAAATCCTCCTCCTCACTGTTTTTACTGGCCGCTGCCGGCCACTCTGAGCCCAAAACATCAAGCTTCTGAAGAAGGAAGCATGGCGGAGGCAGTGAAAACACGGTGTGTTGTTTCAGCCACAGCGAGGAGCGTCTTCCTGCTTTAGAACCGGAACCGAACCGTCTCAGTCTGGATGAATTTATCCACTCCGGCGTTCGATCTTCAGAGAATGTGGCACTCTTTTATTTTCGCAGCTGGTTCTTTCCAGATGAAGTCATCAAAATGACCACAGCCCAAACAACAGGTTGGATTCTGATGAATGTGCACATTAATGTGAGCATATAATAACAGGCACTGAAGAGCTGCAGCTCAGTCCTGCAGAAGCCATGTTAGGAAAACAACTGCCGCAGTTTCTCTGTGAGTTATGTATTCTCACTAATGATGGGGCCTTCCCGGGTCTTAATGCTTCTGAAGTCTAAATAAAATTCCTGCTCACAGCTTTGAATCACTTCTGTCGGTGGAAATCAGCTTAAAAGGCAACAAAAGCTTCATTCTGTGACTGAAGCTGTGCGGTTCATCTTTATCAGTTTCATCCTCATAAAGAAGAAGAAGAAGAAGGGTTTTCTGGGTCTGTTTATTTCAGGGTCAGCAGCTGTTTTTAGGTTTTTAATTTGCTTTATTTACGGTTTGATTGTAGAATGAGGTAGTTTTTGAGGTTTGGTGTCTTTCTTTATGTCTTTCTTTGCATATTCTCGACCTTTTTTCTTCACTTGGACGAGGGCTGCACCTCACAGCCAGAGGGTTCCTGGTTCGAATCCCAGCTGATTTGCAGCTTGATTGACTGGGGACCCGTCCAGGGTGACAGCTGGCCAGGCTTTGCCCGCCCCCCCGAGTTGGATTAAGTTTAAATGATGAGCTGCTTATGAGATTTCTCTTCATAACTCTGGAATTTGTTAACAGGGAGTTAAAAGGGAGTATCATCTACAGGCAACGGCAGCTGTTGAGCTTTGAAAAGCACATCTAATGCACAGAATTAGTTGGGCTCAAATTCAAAGATGAAGAGGAGACGTCTCAGAGCAAGGATGACAAATCCCTGGTAAAGAAAACGAGGACGTTTGGAGAGCTGACGAGGAGACATGGCTTCAGTTCCTGTCCACAAAGCTCAGAAGGGCAGAGGGAAAACCTGTGAAACACGTGATGTTCAAGGCGGGATAGATTCTCTTTGGGGATGAATGCAGTAAAATCTCATTTATTCAGTTTTTAAGAAGAGTTCTTTTGGGATTTTATCTGTATTATGGATAGATGTGTGAAAGGAATGTTGGGAAAGTGGGAGAGAACATGAATCTTTTAAAGACTTTATGAATAAACTGAACTCAATCTGTGCCACGAGGGACTAAAACTGCTGGTTTCTTTGGCAAATCTGACTCAAACACAGAAGCATTTTCTGCAGCTGGATTTCATCAGATGGAAAAACAGCATTTAATTCAGCCTTCTGTTCACACCTGAACATTTTTCTGTTCACGGCTCAGCCCGGTTTCATCTGATCTTTGCTAGACTCACAGGAAACAACTTTACAGTCGTTTTTTACAGTTATAGATATATTGTTAGAACTAATTCAACAGAACAGAGAAGAATAGAAGTTTCTAAGCCCTGTTTAAACTTGCATGTTTGATCTAAAACATCATCAGATCGTCACATTAGTCCTACGGTAGACGAGGGGAACACAATTAAACCATTATAGTGGATTGAGTCATTTCTTCTGTTCTTTGAAAGCAGAACATTTAGCTTCAGGTCCGTCAGCAGCAGTTATGTTGGATTACAATCAGGACTTTATTACTCTTTAGCCGTTCTCCGCATGACATTTTCTCTGTAGGCTCAGTCCACAGACAGATGTCCCGGACCATGACTCTACCACCACCTCATCTTTCAGAGTGTGTGTCAGGTGTGTTTTCCTGCCCCTGAACTCATGGGAGAGTGACACGGCTCCGTAAACAACCCGTCCGACTGCATATCAGCGGGGTCCGAACCTTTTCCCACTCACACCGGTGATCCAGCTGTTAATCCCAGAGGCAGACGTTGTTTTAACACTCACAGATACCTAATAATGTTTCCTCGGTTGCTCGTTCAGCCGCTTTGCATTACTAAACATAAGAAAGATCAGACCATACCTGACCCAACATGCCCCCCAGCTCCTGGTGCAGGCCATGGTCATCTCCCACCTTGACTCCTGCAACGCTCTCCTAACTGGTTTCCTAACTGGTCTCCTAACTGGTCTCCTAACTGGTCTCCTAACTGGTTTCCTAACTGGTCTCCTAACTGGTCTCCTAACTGGTCTCCTAACTGGTTTCCTAACTGGTCTCCTAACTGGTCTCCTAACTGGTTTCCTAACTGGTCTCCTAACTGGTCTCCTAACTGGTTTCCTAACTGGTTTCCTAACTGGTATCCTAACTGGTCTCCTAACTGGTCTCCTAACTGGTTTCCTAACTGGTCTCCTAACTGGTCTCCTAACTGGTCTCCTAACTGGTTTCCTAACTGGTTTCCTAACTGGTATCCTAACTGGTCTCCTAACTGGTCTCCTAACTGGTCTCCAGCCTGTGAAACCTCTGCAGATGGTCCAGAACGCGGCGGTGCGTCTGGTCTTGGATCAGCCTAAAAGAACACGCCCCCCCTCTGTTCATTGAGCTCCTCTGGCTGCCCTTAGCCGCCCGCATCAGATCCAAGTCCCTGATGTTAGCTACAAAGAGCTTAATGGAACGGCTCCATCTACTTGAATGCTCTTGCAAAGGCTTCTGTCCCAACTGGGTCCCTCCGTTGGTCCCAGGATTGTCGTCTAGCAGCTCCTACACCACGCCTAAGACAATCCAAACTCTGTTCATGTGTCGTCCCACGATGGTGGAATGACCTACCGAGCGCTACCAGAACAGGGGCGTCCCTGTCTATCTTCAAGAAGCTCCTGAAAACCCAGCTCTTCAGAGAGCATCTCCTATCCCAGCACTTACCTTGTACTTCCCTACCCCCTCTATCTCTGCACTTTATCTTTCTGCACTTCCTTCTATGCCTGCACCCTATCTCTGCTCTGTCCCCTCTGACAGAGTCGGACTCCTGGGTTCCTTCTATGGAGCTTATTGTTAGCTTTTATAAAGCTGTTATATCTTCATTTGTAAGTCGCTTTGGATAAAAGCGTCTGATAAATACAAACATGAACATAATGGATCATTCTGGACCACAAACAACACGATTGTCTCAGTTGTTTCACTGAGTTCTTTGTAGCTTCTTTTAGGACTTTTGTGTGAAAATGTGATATTTTAGGTAAAACTTCCACCCAACCATGTTTGAACAGACATGACACACCGATGTTGGCCTGTATGTTTCAGAAATGTTGTGTGACCTGAGTTTGAACTTTGTTTTTGGCTGATTAAGCTCTGCCGGCCCTGAGCAGTTCTACCTCTTGCTGGTGGGGAAGTATCTGGAGCAGGTCTGTCCATCCCAGGAGCAGTAGGGGTCTCTGGCCAGGCAGCACTCGGCGCAGTCCGTCCCGTACAACTCGCACCTCTGCAGCCCCAGCTGGGCCACGCCGTCCTCGCTGGACACGTAGAGCTGTTGCTGCAGGAGAGGAAACCGGGGAGAAAGAGATGTTCATGAAGGGTTTCTCACACCTCTTTAAGGCTCAGGTCATCTGAAAGTCCTCCGCTATCGATATTCTTCACATATGTTCGTGGTTATCTCTTACTTTATCATTGAAAACAGAATGCAATGATTTAAAAGTCTCACTAAGTAATATTTTATTCACAAATAAAATATGCCATGTGTGTGGATGAAGTGGTCCCAGTAGAGTGCCTGTGTAGAAATCCCTCCGTTAGCTCTCCTATAGCTGCAAGTAGCCACATAACAGCAGCTATGAGCTAACAGAGCTATGAGCTAACAGAGCTATAGCACACGTTCATTCATTCATTCTTCTTAAAGTATTGGTGAAATAAAGACAGATAATGCCTTATTCAGAGGCTGCATCCTCTAAGCCCCGTTCACTCCGTTATATGGATCTCCAGTTATCTAAATATCTTCTGAAGGACGCCGACTTTCACCAAACTGTTCTCAGTGAGTAGATGAATGTATTTCATGCCAGAAATAAGGTTTAAAAACACCGGAGTTCCCCTTTAAGCAGAAACTATCTTCTCCTTTAGAGACACTGAAGGTTGGAAGGTTAATCTGTGCTAAACAGTCAGTGAACAAAAGAAACGTTGGGACAGATATATACTTTATGTATTTGAAGCTTAAACTAAACCTAAATATTCCTTTGAGACTCAATCAGTCCAAAGCTTCATATGTTTAGAAGCTCTTTGACATGAATAAACCTGACAATTAAAAAGACACATTAATCTATTTTATCTTTAAAAACCCATTATTAAGTCTTTAGCTCTTTTTTCACTTTTACAAGATCCAAAAGCTTCTTTAAAACCTGCCATATGTGTTAATCTTAATTTGTCTTTATGAGGAACTATCAGGATCACACGAATATGAGGGAATATATCCCACAATGAGGGAAACTCACTGGATTCCGCTGTGGTTCATCTTTTTGGCAACTTAAACTCAACCTTTCAGAGTCTGAACCACAGTTGCTAAAACATGGAAACAGAGCAGTTCACCTAAATAAAGCCTCTCCAAATAAAACCTAAAATCAGATCCAATCACAGAACTGCGCAGACAGGCAGTTACACACACAAACAAGCTGAAAAGACTTACTCTCTTGGTGGACAGCTCCATACTCAGGATGGGACTCTGCGGGATAAAAAGGAGAATTATTGCCTGATGTTCGTCCGATTTCAGCCTTTGATGGATTTTACTCCAGAGCTCAGGTAAAGGTAAGTTTTCACTGCTGTTTATCAGCCTCAGTTTGGAATCCTGAGGGATTCATACCTTTCAAAGGCTGCTGAACAACTCCATTAAACCTGTTGGACTTCAGCATGTTGGGTCATAATTAGGTGTGTGAATGTAGAAAAGACAGTTTTAATGAAAACATCTGGTCATCATGACGGTTTCTGATTGGGCTGAAAAAACCAATGAATCATGTGAATAAATGTGTGAGAAGATGTTTGAAAGTGTTCTGAGATTTTTATTTATTATATATTAATCCACTGATTGTTCCTCCCCCAAAGTGGTGCTTTCACACAAAGCTTGTTTTGTCCTTCTTTAAGTTAATATTGATCTAATTTTCTGTAGATAAAACAAAATTTCCTCGTTGTTCATAAAGTATAAAATCCAAATGAATCATTTCAAGCAGATTAAATCACAATTTCCGCCTGATATTTTGCTACTTATCGATTTATTGCATGTTATGAGGCAGATTCTCTCAGTTAAAGGAGCTAAAGGGAGTTAGCTTTCCTGCACATGAACACACGGCGCTTCACTACAGAAGCTGCAAACGTGTTTATTTCAGACCAGAGGATTATGTACCAAGAGATCTGATGGAGTTCCAGATGAGAAGTAGAAAGTAAGATTGAAAGCACGTCGTACAGCTGCTTTGCCTCCATCAGGCTGTCAGGACCCCGACCACGAGGGAGCGATAACATTCAGCATTTGAATGACTCTCCTTCTGTTTTGTTACACAATGGGTCGTATGACTGATAACCCACCAGCTGATCTTTGGGCGTTTGGTTCTGTTTTTAGTTCTTTTTATTACTCCAGACAACTGGTTTTGTTACACTGGGATAGCAAACTGTTAGCTAACGTGGCTAACTCAGTTCTCCACAGTTTCTTCTCACACCACAGATGAATTTCTCTGATATTTCCCATGATCCTCTTCCTTTCCTGGACTCTTTCTGGTCCTAACTCTGTGGTCTGTCGTGTAGCTCAGCGGCTCGCCGTGATGCCACTTCGCTGCAGAGCTGCACTGCTTTAAAGTGTCTGAAACTCTGAAACATTCTATGATTAGAAAAGAATAATTCCTGAAAAACAGGCTTTCACATAAGAAATCTGTCAGCAGCCTGCAGGAATGCTGGAATGAGGACGGACTAACAGAAACGGACTCTTCAACGTCGGTAATATTTCAGGCTGGTGGAGCTCCAGGAATTCCTCAGAGCAGCATTAAACGCTGGGACTGACTTATGGGTCAGGGCAGCTACTGAGATTACAAATCTAATAAGTCTTTTACGTCTTCAGAGGGCTTAGAATTACCCCACAGCTCCATTTTTCTGGCTCACTGACTTGTTTCAGCATCTCACAAAAGGAGTCATCGACCCCTGACCACACTGAGGCGACGGGTCAGATGGAAAGAGGGGTGGGGGGGCCACAGGAGGAGCAGGATACGAGGGAGGGCCAGAGAAAGTGGCCTGGCTGGCCTCTTAGGGCCAACGACACCCAGACAGGGTGCAGACTATCTTCTCGAGGCTCAAAGCGAGCCGTAAGTCAACAGGAAACAAACAAAAGCTGCAGTTTCATGGTTTGATGAGGCAGGACGGCGTTGTTGGAGCCGGATGGAAACGTTCCCGCTTTAATTTCAGCTAAAATACTGTTTATATGATGCATCCTGTTTGTTCCACCTGTGCTCAGCTTTACTGTGGTGCTTTAATTTTCCACTTCCTCATTTCCTTTCAAAGCATCTCCTCCTCTATTTCTGTCTTTGCTCCCCATATTTGTGTCCTGACGTATTCCTGCATTTTTCCCTCATTTATTCTTCCTCCTGCTTCTCTCTCCTTTCCTTTCCTGATAGATTATTTACACAGAGGACCTTGAGAAATATGTGCCCTAATATCTGCTTTAAAGTACTTTTCCAGACAAACATGTCCCTCATGGTGCAGGCCGCCAGATGGGCACAGCTGATTAGAACCAGAAATATCAGGCTTAAGTGTTCTGTGGGATAAAATGCAGCAGAAAGAGTCAACTGATGTCATTAAACATCATTTCTGACCAGCAGAGAGTCCTGGGTGATGAGTCTGAAACCAAGAAAGGAGACAAACATGCTTTCTGTCTTTGGAACATCTTTAGTAACATCTGGATCTCACCTGGAAGACGGTCAGCTCCTCCAGAATGATCTCTTCTGTCTCCCAGTTGTCTTTAATGACCGACACCGCCTTCACCACTTTCCCATCATCTGGAAAATATCAGAGGAAGGAGAATATTGATTGATGGGTTAGTGAGACCTTAATGAGAGGGTCTGCTGTGTTTCAAACACACAGAAAAAACACATACTGGATCATTCTTTTTGAGGTTTTGAAACCAAAAGCAAACCAAAATAAAAATGAAGTGTGAAAGATAATAATAACAGCTTATTTTCTACTTTACTCCTTAGAAACGAAGAAACCAACGACTGAAACAGGTTCAGGCCCAGTTAATGTTTCTATAAAATACATTTGACCTCTGAATTAAGTACATGAAGCATTAACAAATAAGGCTGAAAGGTGAATAAACCACTGAGGCCTGCAGTTAGCTTCTCTGTTAGCAGCATTTCTCCATCAGCTACTGGAGCCAAACTTCAATCCAAAGATAACGGATGGACATCGGATGCATGGAGGCTGTGGGGGGCCTTTTATTATGGGTGGGGGTAGAAGCATAGAGATAAATGCACAGCTATTAACAACAGCTTGTTCCTTAGAGATGCTGCTAAAAAAGCGCCCGGCTGGACTTCTTCTGCCAAACTTTATGAACATGGTGCACCATCAGCTCATCTGAATTATATCCATGTAAGAAGTGAGATGTTTAAGGTTCATAAAAAGGTTCATAAAAAGGTTTATAAAAAGGTTTATAAAAAGGTTTATAAAAAGGTTTATAAAAGCATAAAAACAGCCGCAGTCAACACCAGTTATTCTGAATCAAAGGGAGAGAAATTAAAGCCTGTGAGCGACATTTAAACCATTTTAATGGCCTGCAGCTTTGATGAAGTTACATTAACCTTTTTAAAAACAGTTTTTTTTAATGGTCAACACGCTGATATTTGTCAAATAAAGAAAATAATTTTTAAAAAACGCCCTTTTTCTCAGCTACAGCCTTTTTTAAACCAAAAGACAGCATGTGAAGCTCTAATAACTCATTTAACTAAACACAATAACAAAAAAAACTTTTTGGCACACGTTGCCACGGTAACACAGGAGCATTCGTGATGGTTGTTTCTTTGGTCTCTCAAACCAAAACCAAACACTGCATGTAAGAACGTTTACTTCCATCAGAACCACATGGAGCACAAATCAGCAGCCGAGGACGCACACAATTATGATATCACGCCACTGTCACGTGCGCACACACAATTATGATATCACGCCACTGTCACGTGCGCACACACAATTATGATATCACGCCACTGTCACGTGCGCACACAGCGTCGGGATGTTCCCTGTGAACCCCTCAGAGGCTTCACTGCGAGTCTGCAGCTGTTTGTGATCACCACACTGAGACTACTGTACGCTGTGTGTGTCAGAAGAGACATTTAACTCAGCATCTCTTCTTCCTTCAGGTCTCAAACCCAAAAGTCATTAATCTATGACTTTTAAATAAACCCCAAACACTTTAATCTATATTAGATAGATAATTAGACTAGTTAAAACACATTTTCATCTTAAAAATGACAGTTTTAGATTATTTACAGTTCAAATATCAAAGCTCTTCTGTATTTAAATCAGTTTCTGTACTTCAAACATTCACATTCAGTCCTGAAATTTACTGAGAATGAGCTGATTTGCTGTTTCTAATCATTCTCAGTCACAAACTGATTTAGATGCCTTGTTGTTGTTGCTTTGTGTGTAAAAACAGGCTGAATGATCAAAGTTTGACTTCAGGAAACCTGGAGAGAAAATAAGAAACTAAACTTTACTTTAAGCTATCTCAGCATCTGTCTCTGATTTAAACCATGCAGCTAAAGTCAGATCATTTTCCTGCTTTAAAAGCAGAAAATAGTAACAATAAAAACAGTAAAGATAAGACAACTATGGTTGGATTTGGACTGCTCTCTGGCACTGGACACGCAGCCAATAACACAATATAAAACATCTCCTTTAAAAGCTTTGTAGTGTCTATAAACTATGAGTTAAAATACATTTCATTACAATTAAATAAGACCATTAACTGATGTGAAATTACACGAATGTCACTTGAATCGTGAACTGTAGCGGCAGTTAGCAGTTAGCAATTAGCAGTTAGCAGTTAGCGGTTAGCAGTTAGCAGTTAGCATCTCGGCTAATTTCTTTTTTTCACAGGCTTAATTGTCTGTGTAATCTGATAACCTCGTTAATAACAAGCTGGAGATAGAAAGTATCTCTTTTAAATACTTGAATGGCAGTTATCACAGTGTTAAAATGCTGTTATTAGTCATTAACTCCAGAGCATCACAGTGTTGTTGTTCTTGCTTTTCTTCTTTGATTTGTAAAGTTATCTTTATATATACAACATGATACCATGAGCACAGACAATAAAAATACAGTATGCTGTATAAACTCCATCCTGCAGGTCCAAATAATCACCAGAAAAAGAAAAGGGGAATCATCCTCCACCCAATATCTTCCCAAACAACTGCACCGTTTCCTCCTGTATGATTAAGATCAGGCAAAAGCAGCAGTGCTCAGCTGTTAAAGCCAATTATAAAACTGTGTTAATAAAGGTCTGTAAACCTCATACGATCTAAATACAAAATGACCGGCTTTGAGATCAAGAGCGAGAGCAGAAAGTCCTGAAAGATGGACTAATGTTGCTGGTTTTCAAAGGATTTGATGACAGTAACAAAACAAATAGACTCATACAGTGTTGTGTGGATTATTATCTGTGTCATAAACGTAAAGATTTGATGGGAATAAGTCAGATCAAGTGTGCCAACAGAGGAAGGACAGGGAGCTCAGAGTAGTGTGTTCATAGATTTTTTTCAGCTCCACTTGCAAAAGATGAGCTTAAAACTACACGAGCAGCCATAAGTCAATGTATGAGCTCAAAGTAAACCGTAGAGCTTTACGGCCTATAATTTCATTTTAGAGTAAACCACGCTGATAAGAGCGCGTGGCGACGCTAAATGATACGTCTTAAAAAGGACAGTGAAGGAAATGTATTTGGAAACATTCTTCAATGTGAAATCTGAACACTTGAAAGAGCAGAAGGAACATTATTCATGCAGGTAAATGTGCAGTTGATGGGGAGATGAAAGATGCTGGAGAGGAATCCACTTAGTGGGGATATATGGAGCAGTCGGCGCACCTCTGGCCCCTCGGCCTGTCACCAGCAGTTAAATTACCCCCGTCATTAATCACACAGGCTCATAGAAACGTTACAAACACACACCGACTTACTGCAGCTGCAGCCCTACAAACCTCTGTGTTTTCAGTGTTCATTAAAAGATAAGTGATGTTTACAGACAACAAATGAGCAAATTAACCACTTATTTCACCATTTATTCGTTCTTAATGACTGCCATAAGCCTAAATTCTTCTCTGTAAAACAAATTGATCCAAAAGGGATCTGCTCCTCACCTGTGCCCAGGTGCAGGACATCGTAAGGTCCGTCTTCAGCGTCCACTCTGTCCACCACAACCTTCTTCAGCATGTAGGGCGAGTTGACTCGGGTCAAGATGGGCCTGCCCCCCAGAGGCAGGACGGGCTCCCACATCAGCTGGTGCTGCCGCATGAAGCTCACCACCTCGTCTGGGAAGTCCTTGGTGGACTTGTGCAGAGCGTCGTAGGTCTCACTGGGACACTGGAGACAGGGGAGGGAACAGAGCTTAAACCTGAGCGGCTCCATCTGAGGTGTCACTGTCAGGAACCTGTGAGATGTTTTGTTCTGAAGTCTTTTGGTCCTGTTTTATTCTGAAATATTAACTTCCTCTCGTTTCAGGTACCTTGCCCTTCCTCTTGTGTCAGACGTCTGATTGTCTTCCCTGATCCCAAAGTGTTTCCATCTGCTCCCTCATGTGTTTAAATAGTCTGTTTCCCTCTGTCCTGGGCCAGTGTGTCGCACCTCCTCAGTTCTTCACCCTCGCACCTCGAATCCCTCGTAAACTTCCAAGCCTTGAATCCTAGTGCCTGTAGCCCTCCTGCAGAGCCTTTTTGTTTGCAAGACTTTTGCCATAGCTTTAGTTCTAGTTGACGTAATTTTTCATAGCCTGATTGTCGTTCCTCCATTTTTGGAGAGATTTTCTTTCATAGAAACCTCCGCTAGTGGAGCGCTTTGATTTAATAACTTCTTTGTTTATGTCCGCCTCACCAGGAGAGCGAGAGTTAATTTGTAATCTTTAATAGCCTTTCTGTTTTCCTGCTAGAGTGGAGAGAGCTTTGTTTAGTAATTTTCATACTCTCCTCGAGTATATTTTATAGGAGTTTAACAGCCTGTTGGTTTGCTCTGTTCAGGTAATTCTCCTGTGTCACAATAAAAAACACCTTGTTCTGAAATCTCCCTGCATCTGTGTCCTGTGACCATCTGGGCCTTGTCAGTCACAAATCCAATAAAGATTAGAAAAAAAAACAAGTCCAATATTCAGAGAAGAAATCTCCTGTTTTATCACTTTTAAATGTGTTCTTTAAACAAGTTTCCACCCCTAAAACAAGTCCATTAAAGCCCACAGTGTTACAGTCCGCTACAGGCCGGGTTTCTAATGGTCACGACTCTTTCTATGGAGAAAATCCCAACAGCAACAATCCACCATGAGCGGAAACAACCAGATGTTGGGTTTGTATTCATGAGCGAAGCACATCTGAAGTGATGTTTAGAAAAGAGACATTTTCATTTCAATTCAATTCAATTCAATTTTATTTTATTTATAAAGCGCCAGATTACAACAATTGTCATCTCAAGGCACTTAAGTAATAAAGTCCAATTCAAGCCAATTGGAATTCAATTCATTGTAATTATAATCCAATGAATTAATTTCAAAATAATCCAATTAATTCATATGGAGCCAATTCAAAAATAATATCCTAGCTAAGGAAACCAACAGATTTCTTGCTTAGGAGTGAATAAAAAGATCGGCTGCTTTGCTAATGGTTGTAATTCAGTGGAAGAAGTCGTTGTTCTAACCTGAAACTAATCTTGAGGAGTAGAAAAACAACGACTGTGGTGGACATCCACAAAAGGAAAACTCCTCTCATGTCTGAATATCTGAAAGATGCTGGTTTGTCAGCTCAGTCATCACTTCGTCTTATTCTTTACAAGGTCAGACATGATTTGTTGTTTCTATTCCCCACAATGAGCAAAAATGAGCATAAATACATGTTTGCACTTTAATTTTTCTGTCTCTGTGAACCTTTTCTTATTCACATCCTCTAAATATGAATCAAAAGCTGGAAGAGCCGGGGGAAGTTATAACTATTAGTTATATGAGTACCAGGGAACAGCTTTATATTTGTTTTTTGCTGCTATGACAAAACATTTTACCTCAAAGAATCAATGACCTGTCAAAACAGATTTGAGTAAAACTCAGAGGATTTTTGTGGGCCTCAAGAAATCGTAGAAAGGAAATGAATAGTTGGGAAGTGGAAAGGAAATTAAAGAAAGGCGAGTTGGTTTTGAAAAATGGATTTCATATCGTGTCAAACCTCAAGCTGATTTGTGGGGAACGTCATGTGTTCTCCAAGAGGAAACGGTAACATGAGGAAGATGGAGAGACAGATATGCTGAGGAGGTCCATTAACACTGGGGGAGAGGAAACGTGCAGCACGATGAAGCAGTATGGAATCCGTTAATGTCTCTGTGGCGAGCCGGTGGTCAGAAGGTCACGAGAGGCCGCGGCTCGCCTCTCGGGACGCGCAGCTCGCCTCTCGGGACGCGGCTCGGGACGCGGCTCTACTCTCAGGACGCGGCTCACCTCCCGGGACGCGGCTCGCCTCTCGGGACGCGGCTCGGGACGCGGCTCTACTCTCAGGACGCGGCTCGCCTCCCGGGACGCGGCTCGGGACGCGGCTCGCCTCTCGGGACGCGGCTCGGGACGCGGCTCTACTCTCAGGACGCGGCTCGCCTCCCGGGACGCGGCTCGGGACGCGGCTCGCCTCTCGGGACGCGGCTCGGGACGCGGCTCGCCTCTCGGGACGCGGCTCGCCTCTCGGGACGCGGCTCGCCTCCCGGGACGCGGCTCGCCTCTAGGGACGCGGCTCGCCTCTAGGGACGCGGCTCGGGACGCGGCTCGCCTCTCGGGACGCGGCTCTACTCTCAGGACGCGGCTCGCCTCCCGGGACGCGGCTCGCCTCTCGGGACGCAGCTCGGGACGCGGCTCGCCTCTCGGGACGCGGCTCGGGACGCGGCTCGCCTCTCGGGACGCGGCTCGCCTCTCGGGACGCGGCTCGCCTCCCGGGACGCGGCTCGCCTCTAGGGACGCGGCTCGCCTCTAGGGACGCGGCTCGCCTCTAGGGACGCGGCTCGCCTCTAGGGACGCGGCTCGGGACGCAGCTCGCCTCTCGGGACGCAGCTCGGGACGCGGCTCGCCTCTCGGGACGCGGCTCTACTCTCAGGACGCGGCTCGCCTCTCGGGACGCGGCTCGCCTCCCGGGACGCGGCTCTACTCTCAGGACGCGGCTCGCCTCTCGGGACGCGGCTCGCCTCCCGGGTCGCGGCTCTACTCTCAGGACGCGGCTCGCCTCTCGGGACGCGGCTCGCCTCTAGGGACGCGGCTCGCCTCTAGGGACGCGGCTCGGGACGCGGCTCGCCTCTCGGGACGCGGCTCTACTCTCAGGACGCGGCTCGCCTCCCGGGACGCGGCTCGCCTCTCGGGACGCAGCTCGGGACGCGGCTCGCCTCTCGGGACGCGGCTCGCCTCCCGGGACGCGGCTCGCCTCTCGGGACGCGGCTCTACTCTCGGAGAGGAAACGTGCAGCACGATGAAGCAGTATGGAATCCGTTAATGTCTCTGTGGCGAGCCGGTGGTCAGAAGGTCACGAGAGGCCGCGGCTCACCTCCCGGGACGCGGCTCGCCTCTCGGGACGCAGCTCGCCTCTCGGGACGCAGCTCGGGACGCGGCTCGCCTCTCGGGACGCGGCTCGCCTCCCGGGACGCGGCTCTACTCTCAGGACGCGGCTCGCCTCTCGGGACGCGGCTCGCCTCCCGGGACGCGGCTCTACTCTCAGGACGCGGCTCGCCTCTCGGGACGCGGCTCGCCTCCCGGGACGCGGCTCTACTCTCAGGACGCGGCTCGCCTCTCGGGACGCGGCTCGCCTCTCGGGACGCGGCTCGCCTCTCGGGACGCGGCTCGCCTCTCGGGACGCGGCTCGCCTCTCGGGACGTGGCTCGCCTCCCGGGACGCGGCTCGCCTCTCGGGACGCGGCTCGCCTCTCGGGACGCAGCTCGGGACGCGGCTCGCCTCTCGGGACGCGGCTCTACTCTCAGGACGCGGCTCGCCTCCCGGGACGCGGCTCGCCTCTCGGGACGCAGCTCGGGACGCGGCTCGCCTCTCGGGACGCGGCTCTACTCTCGGAGAGGAAACGTGCAGCACGATGAAGCAGTATGGAATCCGTTAATGTCTCTGTGGCGAGCCGGTGGTCAGAAGGTCACGAGAGGCCGCGGCTCACCTCCCGGGACGCGGCTCGCCTCTCGGGACGCAGCTCGCCTCTCGGGACGCAGCTCGGGACGCGGCTCGCCTCTCGGGACGCGGCTCGCCTCTCGGGACGCGGCTCGCCTCCCGGGACGCGGCTCTACTCTCAGGACGCGGCTCGCCTCTCGGGACGCGGCTCGCCTCCCGGGACGCGGCTCTACTCTCAGGACGCGGCTCGCCTCCCGGGACGCGGCTCGGGACGCAGCTCGCCTCCCGGGACGCGGCTCGGGACGCAGCTCGCCTCTCCTGCAATCAGCCAGATGATTCACCAGCCCTCCACAGAGAGCTGAAATCACCACAAGCTGAAGTGTCCCGGAGGAGTTGGCAGCTCGGGTGTTAAATCACCAGAGGTTGGACCGCTCCCTGCTTCATCAGGTTGTTTTCATTCCAGATGTTCCGTGGGTTTGGAGTCCGACCTCACAGGAAATTCTTAATTCATCAAACAAACAACAAAGACGGCTGGATCTGAGCTCTCAGGTGGCAGTTTAAGAAAATAAAAGTGGTGAGTTGTGGAGCTTCCACGGTGACAGACACTGCCAGCTCCTCCTCAAGTGTTTTTCCTGCCATTTCTGTGACAATTTTATACAATAAAAACACAGATGTCAGAGTTTTCAAAGTGAAACTGTTTCACAGCTTTATTGCCTTCACTTTGGTGGATGTGAGACTTAAACCTGCAGTTTTTTAGTGACCCTCGCCCTGAAAGTGTGGGCAGATTATGTTTAACACATCATTTATTGGGCTGGTTGACGCTCTGCAGGTGCTGTGATGTCACTTTTGGCACGAGCCACAACTCGCCAGGTCAGGAACGGCGCCGCAGAACATAAACTATACAGAAGCAAAAGTGCAGGTGTCCTGCAGCCTCCTGACATGGACTAAGATCTTCTTCCATGACCATGCAAAGAGAAGTTGCACCATCACCAGCAAAGTGGGGATGATTTCAGAAGGCGTGCAGTGAATTATTTTAGCTTGTTCTAAAACCTCAGTGCAGCGAACAGAGAATGAAAACTTAGAGGCCTGACTTTCAGGCTGCGTCGGCCTCCTCATGTAATCCTACACCGACTCCATGATGCTGAGACCAGGTCTCCTGGGGAGCCCGAACATCTGTTGCAGAACTCCTTGTTGTTATGACTGATGGCAGTGCTGCATGACTTTGGCTGTGAGATGAATTTGGAACGATCACCTCCCCGTTGGGACTGTGTGATGGATGAGAATCTAAGCATCTGAAGAACCTTTTAAACCTTTAAACAGGACTGTGTGTAATCTTTTCATTTGACCTGTATAATGCAGCCTGGTAGATCCCCACCCTGCAGGGATGCTCTCTGACTCTGAAAAAACAACAATGTGTCTGTGAACTCACAGTTCCAGGTCTCGGGTAGGGGATGCGGCCTTTGTACTCGACCCAGCGATAGTCAGGACCCTCCTTATGGGCAAACGGCCCGTTGAAAGCAGCACGGATAGATGCCATGGAGTACACGCACACAGCAGAACCACGAAATATCGAGCTGTGGGAGAGAGGAGAGGAGTTGGTGGCTGCAGAAAAGGTTAAAAGCACGAGGAGAGGGACTCAAAAGAGAAAGAAAGAATATTCTGTACCGTTCAGGAACGATTAGAAACAACACAAAGGCAGAAAGAGATTGGATGAAATGTCAAAAAAGGAAGGAAAAATATTTAAAACGAAACCTGAACACAGCAGCAAAGATGGAAGGATAAAAGGAAGGAAAGAGGAAAGGGAGGAGATGAGGGAAAAGAGGTGGGGCTGCTTTTATACTTCAGGGTTACAAAAACACAACCAGCTGGGCCCCTTCACCTTTGACCCCAGACACCCACCCACACCCGACCTCTGGTCTTCTGCACAGCTGGGCGTGCACGTGCCAGCCGGACTGCGAGCCACTTAAGAAGTCAAAAAGTCCTAAAATCGTTGCAGATGCACTGAATTTAAAGACACCAAGAAAGAACTTTTTAAATTATTCACACCAGCTTAAAGCTTTAAACCACAGCTGTCACTGACCCTGTTTGGTTTGTCCTTTCTGGGCCACCGTGGAAACAACGGGGGCGACCAGAGCGACGCACGCCGTCTTTAATTATACTCATTTTAAGTGAGTTAAAACATCCTTATTTTCATTATATGTTGCACACAGGAGTTTGCTGCACCTTCAGACCTCTGGAGAAGCTAAAGGACTGAACATGTTCTCACCTGGAGGTGCTGAAGACGCCGTAGATGGTCGGGTTCTGAGGGTCCTTGGTCTCCAGAACAAAGATGTCCTCTAGAAAAACATACAGGCTGTTTAATATTCAACATTTGGACTGAAGTCGCCGCTTAATACCATGTTAGAAGTAATCTGAAAGACACTTTGAGAAAGACAGAAGTTGTTGGAGTTTGGAGGCGAAAAAGGACAAAATAGGACTCCAGATAAAGTTCGAGAAGAGGCGAGTCGCACCGGGATGTTTGAGGCCTATTCCAGAAAGATTATGTAAGAAAAGCCTGCAGCCTGAGAGGAAGGAAAAGGAGGGAAGAGTTGATTGTTACCCAGCTCATCGAACTGCGTGTCGACCCCAGACGGGCCGGGAACAGAGCAGACCAGCCTGGCTTTCAGGAAGGTGGTCCAGCGGTTGATCAGACTCCTCTTCCCCCCGACGTCATTCTGTGTGGAGGCAGAGAGGAGAGGAAGCGAGACAGATAAAGACCAGGTTGGAACGATGGGAGCACAAGGAGACATCCTTTCACTTTACAGGAGAACATTTATCTGAGTGTCTGAAGTAGCTCCAACATCTCAACCCGTGTCAGGCTCTCAGAGTCTCTGCTCGGGTTTAGTTACTTCTTGGTGCCCTGGTTTGGTCTCTGTTCTTCTTTTCTTTGAGCTTTATTGCTTATTTTTATCCCTAGATGTCCTCAGTTGTCGTGGTCTTGTCTCCTGGTCTCGTTCACACCTGTTGCCTGGTAACACCCTCCCTGTATCTGTAGCTCTCCGTCATCTCATGGGATGTTATTATTCCGTGGTCATATGCCGTGTTTTCGGTTAGTTTCCAGTCCTTTCGTTCTTTCTTCTTCTGTCTGTTCTGTTTACAGTTTGGCTTATCCTGCCTTTTGTTTGGTTTAAACCATCATTCATCTGCCACCTATCTTCGCTATCTGGTCTGGAAGTCCTGCCTTTGGCTCCTTTTCCTCCAGCCTCACACTATGAATCTTGACAGGCTGCCTCCCTTTTGCTTTTTTAGCTTTTCCGTTAACAACTAATTACAGTTAGACAAGAACTGAACAAATAAATGAGCTCTACCAGCATTTAGTTGAACGTTTTATTAAATCAAATTAAAGGTTTTATATTTACTCAACATGTATTAGGCATCTTGATTTTCCCCGGTGTGAATGGGAAATCCCACGTTTCCATGTGTAAGTGAATGCAGCATCGATAAGCCCGTATCAGCACGACCCCAGAACCCGCCACCACAGCTCAGACTTGGTGGGATGTCACACATATAAACAACAGCTCTTAAAATGGATCTTTCTGAACCTGAAACACTGAAAAATGGAGTGACGGTGAAGCCGGTTTGTGGAGCTGACATGTTGCTGCTTCTGCGTTTCTGTCTGGATGTTAGTCTGAGCTCTCAGGCTGGGTCCTGGGTCCTGGGTCCTGGGTCCTGGGTCTGCTGTGGTAAAAATGAGGGTCCAGCTGTGTTATTTCCCTTCTGTTAGTTTTATCGCTGCCTGGTTTCTTCTCTCACCTGTTCTTCATCTTGTAATAACTGCCTCAGTACTCGGTATATATCCCCCGGTTCTCCTCGTATGTTGCTGCGGTTCTCAGCGATTTTCTTGTTTCTCTGTCGGTTGGGTCGGTCCACCCACTGTTTCTACCTGCTGATCCATCCATCCATCCATTATCTACCACTTATCCGGGGGTTGCGGGGGCAGCAGCTTTAACAGAGAAACCCAGACCTCTCTGTCCCCGGCCACTTCCTCCAGCTCTTCCGGGGGGACCCCGAGGCGTTCCCAGGCCATAGTCTCTCCAACGTGTCCTGGGTCTTCCCCGGGTCTCCTCCCAGTGGGACGGGCCCAGAACACCTCCCCAGGGAGGCGTCCAGGAGGCATCCTAACCAGATGCCACCTCATCTGACTCCTCTCAATGCGGAGGAGCAGCGGTTCTACTCCGAGCCCCTCCCAGATGACTGAGCTTCTCCCCCTATCTCTAAGGGAGGCCCAGACACCCTGAGGAGGAAACCCATTTCGGCCGCTTGTATTCGCGATCTCGTTCTTTCGGTCTCTACCCACAGCTCGGGACCATCGGTGAGGATAGGAACCGGTAAACCGAGAGCTTCACCTTCTGGCTCAGCTCCTTCTTCACAGCGACGGGTCGGTGCAGAGCAACACTGCAGACGCTGCACCGATCCGCCGTCAATCTCCCGCTCCATTCGTCCCTCACTGTGAACAAGACCCCGAGATACTTGAACTCCTCCACTTGGGGAAGGATCTCATTCTCCTGATCCTTTTCTCCTGTAATAGTCCTGCATTTGGGTTCTCCACCGCCCGCTCCACCATTAACCGTGAGGGTTGCTCAGAGCTGGTGTCACATGTGGAGAGGAGTGACTCCTGCAGGCCCTAAAGAAGCTGCTATGAAAAGAAGTGCAAGGACACGATGCTGCTGTACGGTGTCCCAGTGGCGTCTTGTCCAGAGGAGGAATTCATTCACATAACTCTGAGGGGGAGGAGCTCCACTGCCTCTAGGCACAGCCAGAATTATCCTCATTTTATTGATAATGTGTTAAACTGAACCAGAAATGCCGACATGGGCGCTTTTTTGCTGGAAAGACTCAGGAAATTATGAAAGAGTGCTCCTTCCTCGGCCTCTCATTTTTCAGAGCGCTTTCTTGGGAGTCACGACTCCCAAAGGAAATTTAACTTTTCACATCCAGACATTCTTCAGCTTTGTTTTCTGGGGTGTAAACTCAGATAAACCCTCCACGTCTCACCACAAATGACGGAGGGGAAGGCAGGAGGTGCCAGTCCACAGTCCCTCGTGCATCAGATCGCTGGTTTGAATCTTGTCCAAAACAATGCTTTCCAGTCACTGAACCTTTTCACTTTCCTCCCACTCATAATTACTTTCTTTCATAATACGCTCACAGAGGCTATTGGTTAGGATAACAAAGGACACGGTTCTGGTTAAAACAAATGTTCGTGGCTGGGTCAATCTGTTAGAAAACACACGGTTAGACAGGCTTACAGACGCAGCAGCCTCTGGGAAATGTCTCCATCTCACAATTTTCACAGATTGTTCCAAAAAATACATTTTGCTCAAGTGACTGAAAAGTTCATTAAAGCCTCAGGAAAGTTGTGCTTTAGCCTGAATTAAAGAGCTGTGAGATGTTCCACCTGCTGTCGTTCAGGTTTGCCATGTCCCAGTTAACATAAACACACAGTTTCTTTGTTCTTTTCTTATACATGTTCTCAGCAGTCAGTCCTCTGAGAGCAACATAAATACGGTTTAGATACCTTGCAGACTCGAGCCACCCGGCTGTAGACCCTCTTGTCCCACTGGCCGGCCTCCACCGCCTTCTCCTTGAAGAAGAAATAAACTTTATCGTCGTCTGGACTGTGAGTGTCGGGGATGGAGAAGGAGCCCACGAAGTCCGGTTCTGAGAAACATGACAGACGGTTAGACAGAGCATTCAGTTTGCCTAAAAAGCCCTGATGTCTGAGCTCCAGCTCTCACTCAGTGGGTTTACATGATGAGATTAACTGGATTACAGCTACAGTTGGGTTCTGCTCCTTATCTGAGGGTAATTATCCTTGGATATATGGCGGTGAATGAATGGAATCACTGGCACAAAGCAGGTCATACCCCGGTACCATAGGTGGCGCTGTCCCCATTTCAGCTATCGCTAATAGAGCCACTTCCTGTTGGCGTCTTCACCACCAACAACAACAAACTCAGGCATTCAGAAAGATGGCGAACGCAGAGCGAGATGAAGCTGCGTCCCTCTCCATCTGTGATGAGCTGGTTATGGCACAGACGATGCACAACGGCGCATTCTCCATCGCGTTGTTTCTTTCTTTCTGACGACAGCAACAGGAATATCGTCTCCTTCCATTTCCGGGTGACGATCGCGGTAAAAAATCTGGAGCATGCGCAGAACGCTCGATTAGCTCCGCTGTCGTCTACGTTTGGATCGAGTTATCTCAGGGTCTTAATTCGATCCGATCCGTTTTTCTTGTCAGATTAGGGTTGTTAAATGAGCTGAATAACTCAGTTTTATTGTAATTTAGCCATTAATCCGATCCGATGGCCCTCATGTAGCCGCACTGAGTGTGAGACTGTTTTCATTCATCAAGAAATCCAGCAAAGTCAGACTTGCAGAAAAGGAAGAAATCTGAAGCAAAGGCTCACTTTTCTGAACGTAATTCAAACTTATTGACCACATAACAAAC